>NC_048604.1:85453504-85576482 GCF_003668045.3 Cricetulus griseus
TTTGCATGAAAAGAACTTTTAAGTCCCTAAAGAAATAAATTGAAGAGGATATCAGAAAATGAAAAGATCTCCCATGATCTTGCATAGGTAGGATCAACATAATAAAAATGGCAATCTTACAAAAACAATCTACAGATTCAACGTAATCCCCATCAAAATCCCAACAAAATTCGTTTCAGACCTTGAAAGAACAATGATGGGGAATGTACTGTGTATGTTTATCTTATTGATTGTTAAATAAAATACTGTTTGGCCAATGAGACAGCAAGTAGAACGGACTAGGATTCAAAGAGGATTCTGGGAAATGTAGTAGAGAAGTGCTGATCCAGGCAGGAAGTGACATAGCAAGCAGACTCATATTTAAGCAAAGGAAAAACAGGAAGGGCTCTCTTTTCCCCTCCACTCCTGCTCCAGCAGCACGATGTGATCCACAGCAAGGAGGGACACCAATAAGTCCTCCAATAAGATAAGTCTTATAACATATATAGATTTATGATAGTTAAGACTGAGCTAACAGATGAGAATCCTAGTCGTTGGCCAAGCAGCTTTGTACCTAATACAAGTTTCTGTGTATTCATTTGGGCCCTAACTTGGGCAGGTGGCTGGCATAAAGTGTGCACATGGTGATGGGGCTCAGCGGCGTTTGGTGGAAAGATTTATTGTAACAGAACAACATACAATTACATATGGAAAACAAAACATTCAGGGTAACTATAACATTGCTTTTCAATGAAAGAACTTTCATATTTCAAGCTCTACTACAAAGTAAGAATAATAAAAACTGTATAGTATTAGCATAAAACAGACAGGTGGATCAATGAAATTAAACTATAGAGCCAGACATAAATCCACACAGCTATGTACACCAAATTTTGAAAAAGAAATAAAAATTAACCAACCACAATAACAAGCTGTATCATTCTTTGGCATATATCCAATGGATCTTCAATCATACCACAAGGTCACTGAATCAACTATGTATTTGGCAACAATATTTGTAACAACCAGGGCCTGGAAGCAACCTAGATGTTCCTTAAAAGGGAATGGATAAAGAAAATATGATACATTTACACAATGATGTATTAATAAGCTATTGAAAACTGACATTATAAAATTTGAAGACAAATATATGCAATTAGAAAAAGATCCCAAGTGAGGTAATCCTAACCCAGACAGACTAGCATAGTATGTACTCATTTATAAGTAGATAGTAGCTGTAAAATAAAGGATAACCATCCTACAATTCTCACACTCAAAGGTACTAGAAAATAAGGAGGGCTAATGGGGGGATGCCTGGAATTCTCTGGGAAATGGAAACAGAACAGTGTATGTGAGTGGGCTGTGGACAGGTGGGAATGGGCAAATGAGTGATCAGGTTTCAGGGGTGGAGGGGAAGTTTACTGAAATAGACTATTGGAAAGTGTGGTCATGTGGGGCTCAATCTATAAGGATAACCCCAGCTAAAACTACTAGCAGTAGAGGATATGTAGCCTCAACTGGCCATCACTTGTAACCAGGTAAGACTTAAAGAAGAGGGAGTGGGAAATCAACCCAGCCACATAACCTCCAACTTATAGTCTTTCCTCCCTATGAGCTGTGCTAGGGTAAGGGTGACCTAGAGATTGAGGTAGTGGCAAACCAGTGACTGACTGGTCTAGCCTAAAACCCATGCCAGGAGAGGAAGCCTACCCATGACATAGAGATTACCAAAACCAGGAGGATGGATGACACAGTGTCCTGTGATACAACCAAATATGACTAGAGGGAAAAATATCAATGTAGTGATGCCTAATGATATTCTCCTATACTCATAGATTGGTGCACAGACTAGTTGTCACCAGAGAGGCTTCATCCAGCAAATAATAGAAACAAATTCAGACCCACAGCCAAACATTAGGGAGAGATCAAGGAATCCTACAGAGCAGGGAGATAAAAGATTGTAGGAATCAGAGTGGTCAAGGACACCACAAGAAAACCCACAGAATAAAATAGAGACTAAAAATATCTCACTGAATTGATAACCGAGGAGCCTACATGGGACTGACATAATTAGGCCCTCTGCACATATGTGACAGTCCTCTTATGGGACGCCTAACAATGGGAACAAGGGCTATCTCCGACTCTTTTACTGGATTTTGGGATCCTACTCCTCATACTGGTTTGCTTTGTTCACCCTCAGTAAAAGAGGTTGTGCTTAGTCTTACTGCAACTTAATATGCCAGTTTTTTCTTGATATCCATGATGTATGCCATTCCATGAACAGAAATGGTAGAGTGGGTTGGAGAGTTAGAACAGAGGTGGGTGGGTGAAGGGACCTGAAGTAGATCGAGGAGTGGAAACTACAGCTGGGATATAAAATGAATGAATAAATAAGTTTATAAATAACTTAATTAAAGTTAAGCTAAACAAAGTAATGCCAGATTGTTATCAGGCTTTCTGTTCAAATGTGATTAATTCATTAATGTGTTACAGGATTTAATATCTTACTGAACTGTGTATAATATAATGACAGATCCTTTAAAAGTTCAGATGGTTAAATTGTCAAATTTGCATTCAGAATATGTACTTCTAAATTTGTAATACCTTGACATCACCACTCATTTGCTTATTTATCATTAAATGAAGTACTCATTTAAGCATTTCTTCACATATAGTAAATAGATCTGAGACATATCTTTAACTCCTAACTTTCTTGATTTTTAACTGACCACCCTATAAGAAGAATGGCAAGGAAAATACAGAAAAAAAGATAAAAATAGAAAACCTCTATCAAAATATCATTAACACACCCCACATGAGAGCCTCAATATGTTTTTCCAGGTCTGTGATAAAGATCATTTCTTACTAAGGAGCTGCTAGCATTTCAGGATGCGCATTTCCCTTGCAAATGAGAAAAATTAATCCCAGGTAACTGTTAGAATTTTTAACACTGAGGTTTAACAGGGAAAAATGAAAATCCAACACAACTTATCAAAACGCTCAAAAGGTACAAGAGCATAGAGGAGAGGAGGAAAGAAGGAGAAAGAGGAGGGGAGAAGAGAAGCAGGGAGGAGAAAATGAGGCATCAGGAATTTGAGCTGGGGGAAGGACAGAGATGGAGAACAAGGAAAGACAACCTTGATAGAGGGAGCCATTATGGGTCTAAGGAGAAACCATGCACTAAGGAAATTCCCAGGAATCCACAAGGATGATGCCGAATAAGAATCTAAGTAATAGAGGAAAGGCTACCTTAAATGCTCTTCCCCTATTATGAGATTGATTATTACCTTAAATGCTATCATAGAGCCTTCATCCAGTAGTTGATGGAAGCAAAAGCAGAGATTCACAGCTAAGCACTGAGCTAAACTACTGGAATCTAGCTTTAGTGAGGGAGGAGTGATGGGCAAAGAGGTTAAGACCATGTTGGGAAACACACTGAAACAGCTGCCATGAGGAAGTAGGAGTACAGAGAATCCAGACTGACAGCTGGGAAACCTGAATAAAACCGAACTAGACCTCCTGACATGGGTGTCAGTTGGAGAGTTGGTTAAGTCTATGGGTCCTCTGGCAGTGCAACCAATACTTATCCCTAGTGGATGAATTGGCTTTTTGGAGCCCGTTCACTATGGAGGGATACTCTGTCAGTATAGATATGGGGCAGGGGGCTCAGTCCTTGCCCAAATGATGTGGCATATTTTGTTGATACCCCATGGGAGGCATCACTCTCTCTAAAGAGGGGATGGGGGATGAGATGGGGAGATACTGGGTGGAGTGGGAAGGCAGGAGAGGGAACTAGGATTGGCATGTAAAATACAATTGTTTTTTAATTTAAATTAAATAAATAAAAATAGAAAAGCCAGAACAACGTATCAAAATGTTCAAATGGGTCTAGTGTTCCCCACAAACTATATTTTACTGTTAAGACAGTAATGTCAAAAATGAGCCTATGAATATGATGATAAACATTGGAAGTTTTAGAGATGAGGACAGTAGAGTGATTGGGAGAAGGAACAAGAGTAGGAGAAATTATATAACTACTTTAATTAAGATAAAACCATTAGTGACAATAAATTTTGGGATAAAGTGAATATGTTAAATGAAACTTTTTATATACACTATCAAGGAAGGAACTACCTTGAATGAATTAATAAACTTTTTGGGTCATTCTGCAAATTTTAACCTAATAAACACTAAGTCCTTACTTATAAAAAAATTATGGGATCAATAAGAATGGACAGAAGAGATCTAAGTGGGAGATCTTCCTCCAAAACTGATGTAAAAACTTAAGAAAAATCATTCCACATGTCAGTGTTTACTGTCACTCTCTAAGAGGACACAAAGAGGTAAATGAGTATATGTTATGATACCTGGCATGAGGGGAACCTTGGTAGATCCCATGGTGTGTGAGGGACGAACAAGCCATGCAGACAAAACTTACATGGGAAGTTTCACTGGGTTAAGGGAAGGTAGTAGGGGAAGAGAAGGGAGAGAGGGAAAAGAGAAAGTGAGAAAAATGGAGGATATAAAGAGAGAGAAGCAAGTCTTGCCTGCCTTTTCAGAAGAACAGTGGTAAAAGAGAGCAGGAGAAGGCAAAACTTGTCTCTTAAAGGACCTATTGTGACGGCAAACAGAGACAGGGTACTGCTTACTATTCATGGATGAACTCTGCAAAGCCCTAAAGGGCAGAGCCAGGTGTGCTTGGATGATAACATTATAATTGTCCAAAAGATGAGAGATCAGGGTACCATAGATCTATTCATGAACTAGTAAGTGTTTAAGAAGTATTATATTGAACAAATCAATTTGTAATGGTTGAATAAGATTATAATATTTATATTTAGTGGAACCAAATGCTTTCATCTGGTTTAACCAGATGTTGCCATGTAGAAGAATGCAAATAGATCCACTCTACACACAACTCAAGTTGAAGTGACTCAAACACCTCAATAGAAATCCAGATACACTTAACTTTATAGAAGCGAAAATGGGAAATATCCTTGAGCATTCTGGCACAGTAGACAACTTTCTGAATAGAACACCAATAGTACAAGGATTAAGATCAACAATAGTTTAATAGGACATGATGAAACAGAAAGGATTCTATATAGGAAAAACTTCTCAACCGATATAACTCAAGAACCAGCTATCCCACTCCTGTGCTTATATCCAATGGACACTCCATCCTATCACAATGACACTTGCTCAGCCATGTTCATATCAGCTTTATTCCTAATAGAAGAAGTTATAAACAATCTAGATGTCCCTCAACCTCAACAGAATAATGGGTAAAGAAAATGTGGTACATTTACACAATGAAGTATTACTCAGCTATTAAAAAAAATAACATCATGAAATTTTCAGGCAAATGTATGAAACTTGAAAAAATCCTGTGTGAGGTAACCCAGAGCCACAAAGACAAATATGGTTTGTGCGAATTTATAAGTAGATATTCCTTATAAAGTAAAGAATAATCATACTACAATCCACAAATAAGAGAGGTTAATTAACAAGGAGAGCTCAAGTTGTGGTGTGTATGGATCTCATTTAGTTGGGGAAATAGATTAGATTTTGTGGGTGGACCAGAGTTTGGTGGAGAGAGACAAAGGAGGGAACTGGTTGGGGGAGGAGATACAGATATTACAGTGAGAGAGGACAGGAATTGGGTACATTTCAGGGGCAAAGTAGAAACCTAATGTATTGGAAACTCCCAGGAATCTATGAAGATGATCCTAACAAGATTTCTAGTAATGGGGATACAAAGCCTGAGCCATCAATCTTCTCTAACCATACCAGGCTTCCGGTGTAAAGACTGAGACACTATCCTAGCCACAAAACCTTCAACCTTCAATTTATCCTGCTTGCAAGATGTGCTGGAGTAAAGGTGGTGCAGGACTTTTGGGAGTGGCCAACCAATGACTTGTTCAACTTGAGACCCATTCCACCAGATGAGGCATACATATGATACTGTTTGGAGGGCCAACAAGATGAGGTTACGCATCCCAAAGTTGTAGAATACATTCAATAATGTCTGGAAAAAAGTCAATGCAATGATTCCTAATGATACTGTGCTATACTTGAAGAAAAGAGCCCAGCTAGCATGGTCATCATCCACAAGCTTTCATCCAGCAAGTGATGGGAACAGCTGAAGAGATCCATAGCCAAAGATGGCACAGCTTGAGGAGTCCTAGGGAAGAGGGGAAAGATTTATGAGCTAGAGGGATCAGGGACACCACAAGAACATGGCCCACAAAATCTAATAAGCAGGGCTCATAGGGATTCACAGAGACTGAGGCTACAAGCAGTATGCTTGTATAGATCTGACTTAGGTCCTCTGCATATACGTTATGGTTTTGCAGCTTGGTGTTATTTTGGGAATCCTAACATGAAGTCACAGGCTTTATCTGACACTTGCCTGCTTTTGAGAGTCTTTTCCTACAACTGGATTCCCGTGTATAGCCTTAATGTGAAGGGATCTGCCTAGTCATATTGCAACATGATATTTCATGTTTTGTTGACATTCCTGGGAGGCCTGCTCTTTTCTGAAGGGAAATGGAGGAGTAATGACTCTGGGAGAGATGAGAGATTTGGGAAATGGCCTATGAGGTGAGAAGAGAAGAGAAACTGTGGTCAGGTATAATATATTAAAGAAGAATAAAATTCAAATCATCAAAAATAATTTAAATAAGGATTACAATGCCATAATTTAGTGATATCAGAAAAAATATCCTCATATTAAAAGTCTAATTAGTTTGAAATGTTATAACAGAATAAAGAGCACAAATTCAGTAAGATTTGAGAAGTATATTAATATGTTTATACACAGAAAAACTTATCTATTCAGATTGCTAATCTTTTCTTCTGGAGTAGATACAATCAGCCTTTGTGTATACCTTCCAAGGATATTTACACTTTAAATTGAAGCTGCATCTGAGTAAAGAATGCTGATTAAAGTTTATAGAACAGATTCTGGTGAATAACAACATCAAAGTAAGGCAAACAAGGTCTCTTTAGAAAAATTTTGAAATAAATGAAGCAAGAATAAAATTAAAAATGAAAGTGTTGATAACCAGATGGACAAAATTATATTTCTTAAATCATATCCAAGCAACAATCCAGTAAACACAGAGAAATTAGGTATAAAGAATGGGACTATTTCACATTGATGTCCCTGTGAGGGGAAAATAGAATAGATTTTATAGGTGAAACAGAGTGGGGTGTGGTGCAAACAGGAGAATCAGATGAGAATTGGGGAGGGGATATCAGATTTGGGGAGGGAATGATGAGACAGACACCTAGAATTCAATACCATTTGAGTGGTGGTATGAGAACCTATTGCAGTACAAACTTCCTGTAGTAAATGAAAGCAATCCTAATTAAGTTTCCAAATAATGAAGGAGATACAACCCTTACTAGCCATCTCTTGACACCAAAACAAACAAACAAACAAACAAAAAAACAAAAACAAAAACTTCCAGTGTCTGGACTGGGTTTGATCCGATTGAGTTGCTGACTATAAGGGTTCCATAGCCATCTCCTAACAACCCAGGCTGATGCCAAGACAACAAGTTGTTTTCCACAACATGACAGCAGGCCGTATTACTGAAGACAATACTGACAACTCATTGAACATGGAGAGGGTGAACTGGTGCCTATATAGAATCTTCACCCCTATGTTCTAGTGCCTATGACAAAGAAAGGTGCTCTTAAGTCTACCAAAATAAACATCAAACCAATCACAAAACCTTTGATATACAATTTGTTCTGCCTGTAAAATGTGTTAGGACAATTGTTGCACAAAGCTTATGGAAGTAACTCAATGATGTCTTGTTTGACTCACGGCTTACTCCAAGAGATGGATCCCATACATGACACTGCTTGGGTCTCCAAGAACCAAAGTCTAGATATGCAAGAGTCATAGGGAAAAGTCAATACTATTGGTCTTAACAAAAAATAACAGTAATATGTCTCCTAATAATATTCTGCTATACTCATAGATTGATGCAATATTCAGCCAGGCTTCCTCCTGCAGCAGATGGGAACAATTACAGAAGCACACATCAAGATAGTTTGAAGACAGGGATAGACTTTAGACCACACAGCTCAAAAGGAGGTGTTGCCATCAATTACCCCGAGAGTTCGTGGAACCTCATGGAAGAGGAGGCATAATGAATGGGGGAGAGAGAGGGAAGGAGATACCAGGAGAACCAAGGCTTTCTAAAACAACTAAGAAAAGTTGATATGAACTCATGGAGACTGAAACAACATTTACATGACCTACACAGGTCTGTACCAGGTATTTTGTGTATATATTAAAGTTTAAGGTTTAGTAATTTTATGGGACACCTGAGTGAGTGACTGAGTGGGTCTCTGGTTCTCTGATTCTTGCCTTGGGGCACTTTTATTTTTCTTTTCTGTTGTCCTTTCTGACTTCAACATATTTTTCATTTTATCTTATTATATTTTACTTTGTTATCTTCTAGAACCCTTTGCATTTCCAATGGAAGACAGAATGAAAGTATTATAGGAGAGAAGGTGTAGGGGAATTTGGAGGAATAGAGGGAAACTGTATTCAGATTATATTGTATAAGAATAGAAATTATGTTTACTAAAAGAAGCATACAATTTGTTAAATTAAATAAAATATTAGTCTCTTTTCACATATGTAAAATATGTGCTGAATATGGGAAGTATTTCAGAACAGTAGCATAAGTCCATATATGTAAATTCACATACATATTAGTTTCCAGATCATTTAACCCCAGAATATTTTAGGCAATGCAACTTTGGTGGGAATAGTAGAATACCATTTTGTCTAGACTTTGATTTATTTTACCAGAGGTTATTTGTGAAGGTAAAGTACCTATGAGAGGATTTGCATTCCATCTAGGAAGTTGCTTTCTTTGGTTTCCTTTTAGACCTGAACTTTTCCCTTAGTTATAAAACTTTTATAAATAACACATGCTTTTTCGAGTTCAGCAAATATTTATAAATATTGGTTATAGTTAGCATTTAAAATCAATTAATAAATGTCACATCAGCAGAAACCAGTTAAGAATCCTTGAGTAACTACTTTTCCTTAAACTGTGTAGATAATTTCCCAACAAGTTTTGCTCATAATTGATAAACAATGGAATGTACTTTGAGGCTCAATGTATTGACACATGCTTTCAAAAAATGCTAAAAGTGGGGGAATTGCACAGCTGAAACACTGTATTTGTGATCATTGATGAATGGTTTGCAGACTATTTCACTTAAACTTACGTGGCAAATTGGTTTTTCTTTTTTGTCTGACTAAATGCCTAAAAGAAGTTCCTTGAGGAAAGAAACTTTATTACAGTTTAGAGTTTTTGAAGCCATGGTGCATTATGTCAGGGAAGATGTATTGGCTAGTTATATGTCCACTTGACATTTTGAAAAAGACATTCTCAATGGAGAAAATATGATCCAGATTGGCTATAGGCAAGCCTATGGCGCATTTTTTTGATTGATGTGAAAGGGCTTATTGAAGAATGTAAGGCTAACCCTAAGCTCATGGTCCTGAGTGCTATAAGAAAGCAAGCTGAATAAGCTAGAAATCAACATTTGTCCATAGCCTCTGTATCAATTCCTGTTCTGCTTGAGTTCCTGCAGTGACTTCCCTTGGTGATGGACTATGCTGTGGAAACAAGACAGAAGCCATGGTGGCAGGAACATGAGATAGCTAGTCACATTGCAAAGAGGATGGACGCTCAAGCTCCACTTACTTTCCATTTCCGCTGTTCAGAATGTCAGCCCACTGGAATTGTGCTTCCCACATTTAGAGAGTCTTCCCCCTTCAGTTAAAGAACTCTGGAAACATATTCATAAACACATCTAGGGGTGTGTTTCCATGGTGATTCTGAATAAAAGTTTGCAATGAAATTTAACCATTCATGGTAAGGAAACACTGTATGTAATTTTGAGCAATATTACCCAAGAAATGGCCTCCTCCTTCAATCTTATTTCCTGTACAATCTATGCCCTATATTAGACACTTAAGTTAAACTCTTTAATGCTGTATGGTTATGAAATATATATGTCATTACCTTCCATGGCTATTAATAAACCACAACTTACATTACTGTGCTGAATGTTACAAAAGATTTACTCTTTGCCATTTCTGTTTTATTTTCCCTGTATATCACTGCACCTTGTATAGGCTACCCAAAATTACTACTGAGAACATGCATGCATAATATGACCACACAAGCAGAAATATTTATATATTCATATAAAATATCATGAGCATATCCTTAATATAATTTCCAATATAAAATTGAATTTCAGTCTTAAGAGCATAAATGAAATCATAAAATAATCACTGTTTTAACAGGAATACATTATTTAATATAACATAAATTCAACAACAACAAAAAGTTTGCTTGATTTAGAATCTGGAGATCTTATGCAAAATGACCTTTGTCTTAAAAGACTAAATTAAATGATAATGTAAAATGATTTGAACTGCAAAAATTCAAGATTGTGGTAATATTTTGTTTATGATCTAACAAATAAGACTTGCCTGGAATCATACTGCAAAGATAGCCACACTAGTCAGCCATACAGTCCAGGCAGTGGTGGCACACACTTTTAATCCCAGCAGCAACATTAGTTAGCAATAGAGGCTGGGTAGTGCTGGTGCACAACATTAATACCAACAGTAGAGAGGAATATGTAGTCAGTCAGTTTGCAGTCACACAGGGGACAAGATTGCCCCTTTTGGTCTGAGCCTTGGTAAAGGTAAGAACTCTAGTGGTTAGTTGCTTTGCTTTTCTGATCTTCAGCTTGGACCATAATATCTATCTCTTTTTTTTTATTTTTCATGCTATACAAGATTTTAAAACTTTCTCTATAAATAAATAAAAATTAAGTATCTATAACAAAACTGGCAAGTGAATTTGTGGGAAAAATTCTTCATTTTAGGGATGGTTTGCAGCGGTGTTGATGAAGCCTCCTTACAAACCCTTTTGTAAGAATATTATGTAAAGATTAAGTAAAAAAATTTACAAGGTGTTACTTATTATATTTTTAGGAATATATGCCTTACGGTTTATATTATGTATATTTGCAATTCATTAACCTATGATCCACAGTTGCCCTAAAGAATACACTTTAAACATACAGTTTTCTTTCATAATCTGAAACAGAGAATGCCAGAAAGGAAGTACATTAACTCTGTGACTGGTATCACTATATTTCATCAATTATTGAAATAAAATGGCTTGGGAAGCTTTTTCTGCTAGTTGGCACTTTGCACATACCAAACTAGTAATAGTCTTACTAATTATTATTAAAGATAAATACATGATAACCACTGCCTATGCATATGTCTATTTCATATATCCTGGCTATGTCATCCAGTCATATGTATTCACACCAAAACATGAGACACAGACAATATAAGAAAAACATATTTAGGAGGTTAAACTTCTGAATTGAAACAACATGACTTGTGCTTGAAAATAAGTAAGAACTCTCCATTTAGATTTGTACCCTAATATTGCATTATTTGTTTTCCTAACATTCATTTTTGAAGGAAGAGCAAAAGGAGTAGTGTGAAGGGAAAAGGATTAAAAGATTTGATAACAGATATGAATCTGAACAAAGTACATTAAATACATACATGAAAATGCCTTATGAAGTCAATCATTTCTACAGTTAATATACATAAAAAGAAAAGAAAATTACAAACAAAAATTTTAATTTATATGTTGTATGAAAGAATATGTTATAACCAGATGAATAATGATTTGGTTCAGGTTCTGAAAACATGAATAAACTCTGTCAGCATGGTTGAGTGATATTTAAGTATGAGTAAAAAATTACAATAATATTTACATGATATATGGATGAAACTCTGTACATTATACAAGTTATAGCATCACTAATGTAAATATAATTTTGTAACAAGAATTATCCCATAAAATATTTACAAATTAAGAACAAAGGAAATACAAGATATGACACATGTGAAAGTGTAAACTGCATTTGCAGTTGCCTGCTTGCTACATTTTGAGAGTATAGAAGAAGGCAAAGGAGTCCAGCTCAAAGACACAGAAAACATATTCAACAAAACCATAGAAGAAAACTTTACCAACCTGAAGAAGGACATGCCTATAAAAGTACAAGAAGCTTCCCGAAGAACAAACAGAATGGACCAAAATAAAAAGTCCCCTTGCATAAGAATCAAAAGCCCAAACATACAGAATAAAGAAAGAATATTAAGAGCAGCAAAGGAAAAAGGCTGAGTAACATATAAAGGCAAATCTATCAGAATGAAACCTGACTTCTCCATGGAAACTCTGAAAGGCAGAAGGTCCTGGATAGATAGATATTCTATAAACACTGAGGGACCAAGGAAGCCAGCGCAGACTAATATACCCAGGAAAACTCTCAATCATGATAGATGGAGAAAACAAGATATTCCATGACAAAATCCAAGGAAATTAACAAAACTCAGAAGAATATAGACAATAGATAATCACACTTTACCAAAAGCCAGAAATAAGGGAAAACCCACACACAAAACCACCACAAAAAACAAATCCAAATCAAACAAGAATCAACAATCAATGGTCATTAATATCTCTCAATATCAATGGTCTTAAATCACCTATAAAAACACAGAGGCTAACACAGTTGATACAAAGACAGAATCCATCCTTCTTCAAAAAAGATGAATAAGGTCATTTTATATTCATCACAGAAAAAAATCAATCAAGATGAAGTCTCAGCTCTCAACACCTTTGCAACAAATAAAAAGGCACCCACATTCATTAAAGAAATATTACTAAAAATCAAATCACACATTAAACCCCACACACTTATAGTGGGAGACTTTTAACACCCAACAGTCACCTTTGGATAGGAATACCAGACAGACACTTAACAAAGAAACAAAGGCACTGACAGAAGTTATTATCCACTTGTGTTTAAAAGACAAAAGAATATATCTTCTTCCCATGCCACATGGAACCTTCACTAAAATCGACCACATACTCAGCGATAAAGCAAACCTCAACAGTTACAAAAAAATTGGAATAACCCCAGTAACTTGTGGGACCACCACAGCTGAAAATTAGAATTAACCAAAAACACAAATTGCAGAAAACCTTACAAACTCATGGAAATTGAGCAATATTCAACTGCATTATTCCTAGGTAAAGGAAGAAATAAAGAAACTGGAGAATATCCAAACTAGAGAATTAACAGAACACCTGAAAGCTCTAGAACAAAAATAAG
This sequence comes from Cricetulus griseus, assembly GCF_003668045.3. Classification (NCBI taxonomy): domain Eukaryota; kingdom Metazoa; phylum Chordata; class Mammalia; order Rodentia; family Cricetidae; genus Cricetulus; species Cricetulus griseus. The sequence goes on from NC_048604.1 coordinate 85,466,744, forward strand.
CAAACTCACCACAGATGAGTAGATGCCAGGGAATACTCAATTAGAAAGCTGAAAACAATTAAGTAGAAACAAAGAAAACAACACAAAGAATCAATGAAACAAAGAGTTGGTTCTTGAAAAAAGTCAACAAGATAGACAAAGCTTTATCCAACCTAACCAAAAGGCAGAGAGAGAGATGCAAATTAACAAAATCAGAAATTAAAAGGAGGATATAACAAAGGACACTGAGGAAATCCAGAGAATCACCAGGTGATATTTTGAAAACCGGTACTTCACAAAATTTGAAAATCTAAAGGAAACGGTCAATTTTCTGGATCGATATCAATAATCCAAATTAAACCAAGAACAGATAAGCAATTGAAAAAGACTTATAAACTCTAATGAGATAGAAGCAGTCCCCCCACCCCACTCCACAAAACCCCAGAGCCCAATGGTCAGATGGTTTCAGTGAAGAATTCTACCAGAAATTCAAAGAAGAGCTAATGCCAACATGCGTCAAACCTCAAATTGTTCTACATAATAGAAGCAGAAGGATCATTACCAAACTACTTTTATGAGGTTGCAATAACCTTGGAAGCTAAACTACACACAGACCCAACTAAGATAGAGAAATACAGACCAGTCTCCCTCAAGGACACTGATACAAAAATACTCAATAAAATACTGGCAAACTGAATCCAAGAACACATCAGATAAACCATCAAGATCAAGTTGGTTTCATCCCAGGGAAGCAGGAATGGTTCAACATATGAAATTCCATCAATGTAATCCACTATGTAAACAATCAGAAAACCTCATGATCATCTCACCAGATGCTGAAAAGGCCTCCAACAAAATTAAACACCACTTCATGATAAAGGTCTTGGAGAAATCAGGGATAACAAGAACATACTTAAAGATAATAAAGGCAATGTAAATCTAACTAACAACCAACACCAAAGTAAATGGAGAGAAACTCAACCCAAAACCTCTAAAATCAGGAACTTGACCAGGTTGTCCACTCACTCCATATCTCTTCAATATTGTACTTTAAGATCTTGCTAGAGCAATAAGACAACAAAAGGAGATTAAGGGGATACAAATTGGAAAGAAAGAAGTCAAACTCTCACTATTTGCAGATGATATGATAGTTTACATAAGTGTTCTGAAGAATTCTACCAGGCAACTCCTACAGCTGATAAACAACACATCAGCAAAGTGGCAGGATACAAGACTAACTCAAAAAATCAATAGACCTATTATATATAGACAATAAAGGGGCTAAGAAAGAAATAAGAAAAACATCACCCTTTACAATAGCCACAAAAATCATAAAATATATTAGGGTAGATCTAACCAATCAGGTGAAAGACATGTATGACAAGAACTTTGAATCATTAAAGAAAGAAATTAAAGAAGATACCAGAAAATGGAAAGATCTCCCATGCTCTTGGATAGGTAGTAAAAATGGCAATCTTACCCAAAGCAATCTACAGATACAATGCAATCTCTATCAAAATCACCAGCACAATTCTTCACATACCTTGAAAGGACAATACTCAACTTTACATGGAAAACCAAAAGACCCAGGATAGCCAAAACAGCCCTGTAGAATAAAAGAACTTCAGAAGGCACCACCATCCCTGAATTCAAGTTTTATTATACAGCTATACTAATGAAAAAAGCTTGGTAGAGGCACAAAAACTGACTGGTAGGCCAACAGAATTGAATTGAACTCCCTAATATTAACCCACACACGTATGAACATCTATTCTTTGACAAAGAAGATAAAACTATACAATAGAAAACGAAAGCATCTTCCACAAATGATGCTGGCATAACGGGATGTGGTCATGTATAAGATTGCAGATAGATCCATATCTGTCACCATGAATATAACTTATGTCCAAATGGATAAATCACCTCAAAATAAATCCAGCTGCACTAGAACCTCTTAGAAGAGAAAGTGGGAGGGATCCTTGAATTAATTGGCACAGGAAACCACTATTGATTTTTTGAATTAATTGGTGTTTGTATATGTTACAGAGCAGCCCTCTGTCTGATGTGGGGTTGGTGAAGATGGTTCCCCATTCTGTGGGCTGCTATTTTGTCTTGTTGACTGTGTCTTTTGCCTTAGAGAAGATTATCAGTTTCAGGAAGTCCCATTTATTAATTGTCAATCTAAGTGTCTGTGTTACTGGAGTTATGTTCAGGAAGTGGTGACTAGCTTCTTGAGTTCTTGTCATACATGTCTTTCACCTGATTGGTTAGATCTACCCTAATATATTTTATGATTTTTGTGGATGTTTCCTTTTTTAATTCTTTAGCTTCTCAATTGAAGTTTTAGAGTAAAGACTTCAATTCTTGGATAGGTAGTAAAAATGGCAATTCTGTTGGCCTACCAGTCAGTTTTTGTGCCTCTACCAAGCTTTTTTCAATATGCTCTACATATTGACAGAAGAGCTAGAGCTATGTGGTGAGACACTGTCTCAAAAACATCAAGCACCTAGAATAAAAAATAAGTGAAATTATATGAAGCAAATCAAGTATAACCTTCAATATTTTAGCACACAATTTTACTATACATTCACTAAACTAGAACAGTAATCACTAATAAATTATCAAGCTGTGATGACTATTCTTAGCTGTCAACATGATTACATCTAGAATTAAGTAAAACCTAAAAAATGGAGGGGCACACTTGTGAGGGATTTTTGAACAGTATGAAGCAAGAATATCCACTTCTATTCCAGATCTGTAAGTTGGGAAGACACACTTTTAATTCAGATCTTTTGAGTTGGGAAGACTTTTTCTAATTTTGGCCAAACATGCTTTAGAAGCCTATATATAGACATAGAAGAATTAATTATTTGCTCTTTGCCTGCTTGTTCTAACCTAACATGCAAGTACATTCCTTTACTGGCATTAGAACAAACTTCTTCGGAATTCTGGTGTATACTGAACATCAGCTAAGACAAACAGTCTCATTGACTGAGAAACTACAGGATTCTTGGACCCTCTGTTCATAGGCAGTCATTTTTGGATTAGCTGGACAATACCCTGAAAACCATTCTAATAGAGTCCTTTTTCATATATCTAGAAAAATTCTTTCTATGAATTCTGTTTCTCTAGCAAACCCTGACTAATAAAGAAGCCTTTTCATACATCACAAAAATGAAATTGTAGTTTTCACAGTAGAAAACCTACACAGAAGGCAATTGAGTGCAACATGCAACAATACTTCGAATGAATGCATTGCCTGTATAACAGGAAATGAAGCAATTGATTCTCTAAAAACAAAGAGAAGGAAATTGGTCCTCTTTTTTTTATAGAGAAAGACAAATAAATAAAAAGAACTAAACTTGCTACTGGTTTGAAAATAAATTATATTTATTCTAAGAAATTATATTAAGGACTTCATAATTTGTTTTTTTTTTTGGTTTTTCGAGACAGGATTTCTGTACTTCATAAATTTAAGAGTATTTATGCACCAAATTTTAATCCATAACAAAAATGCAAGATACTGATCAATATTATAAGCTGTCAAGTGAAACTTATCAGGTGTGATTTGGGCTCCAGTGTAATACTGGATGTGTCACACAAACTTTGTTACTTAAACAAGATTAAATAAAATTATGCATATATGCATATATAGTCATTTCTCAATATTACATTTATAACTATATTTTCTATTTATCCCCAATACAAAATTAGTGTCTTGGGATTTTATTGCTGTGAAGAGACACCATGAACATGGCAACTGTTATTAAGGAGGCATTTAAATAGGGATGGCTTACAGTTCATAGGTTTAGTCCATCTTCATCATGGCAGGCAGCATTGTGGCATGTGGGCAGACATGGTACTAGAGAAGGAGATCAGAGTTTTATATCTGCATCAGCATACAGCAGGAAGTAACAGTGAGCCATTGGTCTGGATGGAGCTTCTGAGACCTCAAAGTGTACTCCTAGTGACACACGTCCTCAAACAAAGCCACACTACTCCAACAAGGTCATTCCTCATAATAGTGCCATTCCCTAAGTGCCTGTGTGGTTCACTTTTATTCATACTATTATACACATCTTTCTTAGTTAGGGTTTCTATTGCTGTGAAGGGACACTACGATCACAGAAACACTTATAAAGGAAAAATATTAAATTGGGGCTGACTTACAGTTCAGATGTTTAATACATTGTCATCATGGTGGGAAGAATGGTGGCATGCAGATATGCATGGTGCTGGAGAGTTAGCTGAGATTTCTACATCAGGTTCAGACAGACGAGACTGCCACAGTCAGCATAGCTTGATCATCTAAGAAGAAAAGGCCCATGCCCAGTGACATACTTCCTCCAACAATGCTACACCAACTCCAAAAGTCCATACCTCCTAATAGTGCCACTCCTTGTGAGCCTATTATAGCCATTTTCTTTTAAACCAGCACAATGAGTTCTTCCATATTATCATTGTACTAAAAAGGAAAATGAGAGTTGAGAAAACAGAAAGTATGTCTTTAGCCATTTCAGAATAAGTAAATCCATCGGGTCATTATGTCTGGTTTGACACCATATTATGTCCAGTAATAGTCAGAAAATTTCACAGTTTGCTTCTTAAATTTTATAACATTAATTTTAATAAAACTTATAATCTCATGTGTATATATTTTACCATTTCATTCCATAAAATATCATATATAATCCTAAAAATTGTTGCTGGTAATAAGTTCTAATTTTAATCAATATTAGTTGAACATAACTGAAAATTCACATGGATTTAACGTTCTTAAAACCATTATGACAGTAATGTATATTATGCAACATTTAATTATTTTATATTTATATTTCATATTGTATTGTAGAATGTGGAGACAGGCAGATCCTGGAAGGTCACTGGTGATCAAGCTTATCTGAAATGTTGTTTTTCAGGTTCAATGAGACACACTTTCTCAAAAAATAAGGTGGAGAGTATTAGACGCTATCAACATTTGAATCAGTAGGCAAAGAAATGTAGTGATCCACACAAAATGTACAAATATATTGACTATGTATGTGTGCAATGTAGTAAGCCAATTCTTTAAAATAAATCTTTCTGTATTCATGTTATATGCAAGTAGGCCACTCTATAACCAACCACTGGATTTTTATCCTTTGACTAGTATTTCTTCAGAGACATTGCCATGTGTAGATAGTCTACCACAATTAATTGCTGATGAAACTTCAATTTGATCACAATACCTTTCCAAGGTAATTATATATTTACCAATATAGGTTCAGATAAAATAATTTCTTCTTTAACAGACTCACAATCAGCTTCAAGCATTGGGTCTAGTGCTGCTACAAATATTCAGCAAGTGCTTTTTACAAATGTTTTGATAATTTTTTCTCAATAACTTTTCCTGCAGATGGAAGTTTTATTTCCTTATACAGAGATGCTCTGCCTGTAGCTGTTCATTATCCATATTTCCAAGTGCTTTGCTTGGCCTAGCCTAGGTTTATAGATTGCATTTGTGGTTGTAGGTATATGATTTGTATCTACCATAAAAATTTTGTCCATATTTGTGCACTAGTGTGTTTGTTCCTGGGAACATGTAGTATCATGGCTTTTTTTTCAATAGGCAGCAACTTATATGACAGAAACAAAACCCAGATCCCAACCTGAGTCAAAGACCTGACCCATCACACACAGACCAATATCAATTCTTCCAATGTAAATATATATATATATATATATATATATATATATATAATATATATATCAGTTAACAAAAAGAGCTGGAGATACGATTAAGCATGTAAAATGTTGGCTTCACAGGCATGAAGACCTGAATATGAATTTCCAGAACACATGTAAAATCTAAGCACATTACATTTATTTCTAATCTAAATACTGATAGGAATTGGACAGAGACAGCAATAGTTCAGGGTCTCTCTGGACAGGCAGTATACTACAAATTTAAATTACAGGTTCTGGGAGAGATATTACCTCAAAGACTAAGATGGAGATCAAAGACACAAAATGCTGACCTATGAAGACCACACATAAACACATGCATAAGTGCATCTGCACGCATACAAATACACAAATATGCACATGTACACAATGACATAGAGATACTATTGATCTGTGTATTATATGACAAAATATCATGTGACATACAATGAGATAATTATGTATATTTATTTTTACTAACATTTATTTTCAGAGATATTCTGAGAATTGAGAACTATATGAAAATATCAAATCTGTCTGTCTCCAAAATTGTTGCTTTTAACTATATTCTCATTATTCACTCTGTTTGCACCTATATATGACCTCCTGAGTTAACTTATTTGAGACTGCAGGGGAGAGATAAGTAACAAAGAAACAGTGGATCAAATTGTAAACAATGCAGCAAAAAACTAAAATGTACTGATACATGGTGTTTATCTTCTTTTATGAGGAAAACATGGGAACTGGTGGGGAATATAGAAATCTATATCTTTCTTTCAACTTTTCAATATAGGCTAAAAATCTAAAATTTACAGGAAATGCGTGAAAGGAATATAGTATAATTATGCCTACGTCTGTGGTTCATTTGAAATCATAGAAAAAGGAGTATCAGTTAAAATTCATATCCTCATATGTACATGCAAACACAAGCACACAAACAAACTCACATATATAGGCACATCAATACAGAGTACATATACACTATTATTCATTTATTCATCGTCTTAAGGATAAAGAATTATCTATTCTATATAAAAAGTTGTTATATATATCAAATACAAGTGGTCAGTATTTGATGTGCATAAATGGTGCCAATGTCTTAAGTAGTTTGTTTGCTTCATCTTAGTTATTTTATAAATACATTTTATGTATATTCATTAACCATAATGCATGCTCTCAAAAAATCATTTACTTTATGTTATGTAACTTCATCACATTCATCCTGCCTCATTCTTTCTTTGCTCTTCCATAAGGTTATAAAAATCGCTTTCTTTCCCGCAGTCTCTCTTCTACTTTCAAGTCATATACTTCTTCATACAAGTTTGACATTCTTATAATTTTTTATACAAGTTTGGCAAATACATTGATTTCTGGTTACACACTTTTTCTGGAAATTTTCAAAATCTATTCCTTTTATACAGGTCAATTAAACTCCATTTTGTGTGTAGTATTATTTTTTAGTCATTCAGATGTTGATGGACAAGGTATGATTGTTTAACTTTTATTATGAATAACATAGCAATAAATATGGATATTATGACCTAAACATCTAAAAGTCAAAAGTAAGAAGTCACTATTTCAATTAGGAAGAAGCATTCTTTGTTTTTATTTTTAAAGAAATTTGATAGTGACAGTTATATAGGATAGATTAATTTACATTACCAATAGCAATGTGTAAGGGCCCCCTTTCTACAAATTCACCTGTTTTATAAATTTGTTTTCCTAATGAAAGCTACTGTAAATGTGGTAAAAGTAAAGCTAAATACAGGTTTAATTGAAAATTTTCTAATTCATAATCATCATAAACATTTCTTTATGTTTCTAACCTTTTGATAGTAATGAATTAGGTCACCTACTACAGACACATAAAAATTAAATCAGGGTATTATATTTATATATATATTTACTAATTAGTTAAAACACTTGTCTAAGCATTTTCCACAGACAGAACTGTGAACACATACAACACGTTATTGCCATAAAGCTATAATATTATGCATTATAAAATGAGTAAAGTCATTAATCTGCAAAGGAAGAGATGTAGTAAGGTGTATCAATGTGACTGTATGAAAAAGTACACATTAAATAATTTATTTTTGAAGACTTTCCACTAAATTAATCACAAGATATGACTTTGAAGCTAAATGTGAGGAAGGTGGACACGTTTCTGTTAATAATTCTGAAGAATCTAGTAATTAGATGTCATACACTCTACAAAAGTGGTGACTCCATGTAATATTGTGGTCTAATAAAATGATGGGAGAATTATTTTTCACCCTAAATTCGGTGGCTTCTAGAATCCATCCCCTTATAATATTGTTTCTAAATCAACATGCTAAATACATAGAAAAATGGCTTCGGTGGATGATGAGCTAAATGTTAAAATGTCATGGGAAATAATTTCAATTATAGTACAAATGTGCTTATTTCTATAAATTCATATATTTACAATTCATATCTTATACAAACTTAGTCATAAATGTGTCTACTAATAAATAACGGCCCAGGGATTATATATATACTTCAGAAGTAAAGACCTTTATATGAGAATTATCAACACTCATTCCTACAAGCATATCCTGATCTCAATCATACTGACATTGTTTCTAGAAAGTGGTTCAAATATAAAGTATGATTTATCTTCTATGTGGGCACATTTATTTATTTATTTATTTATTTATTTATTTATTGTCCTGTCAGGACAGGAAACTCATTAATGTAGAACAGGGTGACCTTGAGTTGAAAGAGATTTACTTTCTTTTCCTGAGATTAAAGGCATACACCAATATATCTAGTTGTGGGTATTTCTTTTGGATTGCTAGGTTTTCCTTTTATTTGAAGCCAAGGTATAATTTTTATTTTAGTAACTTTGGTGATTACTTTATAGATTCTAAAATTAATTAGCTACTGATTTGGGGAAATTACTGTTCTTTCATTTTCAGTCATAAAAGGCAGTCAAATTCAGTACCAATTTCACCAAATAAAGTCAAAGTTCCTATGATAAATTTTAAAACTATAATTATGAGAGTAATTTCTACATGAAAAATCTCTTGTAATAGAACAATAGAAATGCACATAGCAGTAATGTTAGAAATACTATGATTTTGAGGCAAAATATGAAAATATAAGGAACTGTTCAGCCAAATGTGCTTTCTAGGTATTGTAGTTAATCATTTAAAATATATATTTAATTGTAATATCTGTAGATGTCAGGAAAGAGTATGTGATACTTAGGAACTATAGATACATACAGGAAAATCCACACATGCCATTTAATCCTTAATGAATTTTAAAAAGGTAATTAACTCTTGCAAAGAACTTACTTCTCATTGTCATAAGGGATACATTTTCATTCATTCACTCTAGTATTTAATAGTTCATTCCATCAATATAATTATATGTCTCTGATAAATTATAAACTTTGGTAAAGGCATGTGACATACAGATTAAATATGATGAAAAATATTAGGGGAAATTCTACTTTCAAAAACATAGGTGTAGTATGAAAAATAAAAACCCAAAGACAGATGTTGTGGTTCAAGGTGAATATCAGAGAAACAAAGCATCCAAGCTACCAGAGAGCTCTTACCTCTACCTGGACTGGGGTGAAGCTGACCTCAATTAGTATCTTCAGGATGGAGACTAATTGCCTGAGACTGAAGACCGAATGTCCTGTTCCTATCTTTTATACCTCTCTAGTGCGGAATTAAAGTTGTGAGCTCTACTTCTCTTTTAGACTGGTTGAATCTCAGGCTCATGTAAGCCTGAGTGGCCTTGAACTCTCCTGAGTCTTGGGATTAAAGCTGTGTACCACCACTGTCCACCTTCTATGGCTGTGGCTAGCTTTGACTCCTGATCTTCAGTGGCTTTATTAGATCATAAGCAATACATCACTACACTGATGTGGTTTTTGTGAGTACACATCTATGTTCATGAATGCATAAGTAGACATATGCACAGGAGCCTGTAAATAGCAAAAGGGTACATCAGATTTTTTAAACTACTTAATAAAGTTGCTAGAAACAAAATTCCATTTTTGTTAGAAGAATGGGACTCTACAACTTTGAATATTAATCACCCTTCCAGTCTAGATAAATTGTGTGGCATATACTTCATTTTTAACATAAAAAGGAAAGACTTGAGAAAAAAACATAAGCTTATATCTCATATAATGAATTGTTAGTCATTTGACTATTTTATTGCCACTAATCTCTTAAACCTTTAGTTGTATTTTGAGTCTTTAAAGCTTTTCTTGAGGTATAAATATTACCTAAATATTTATAAGACTAATGTCTATATAAACATAAATATACATATTAAAGTTTCTCTAATGGTGTCAATGGTGATAAAGAGAATTAATTCTAGAAAAAGGCTTCCTCGAACTTCCTGTGCATTATTTTGGATTTGAGTCTCTATCAATTAACTTGGAATTATGTTTTGTTCCCTGGATATTCATAACTAATATTGATCCTTCAACCTCATTGTGATGTACTGTACATGACATTCAAAATGTGCAAGTTTTCTGCAATGAACCATGACCATACCTAACAGCAAACTTTGAAGACTACAAAAGGATACTGTGGTTCTATAACAATTCCACTGTGACTATAGTATCACCACTAAGCTTATAAACAACATCTAAATATAGGCTTTGGATTACAACCTGCTCAGGACAGTTTTGAGGTGGCTAGCTAGATGATCCAGCCTTACAGTCTACCCTAACCAGGACTTGAGACAAACACTGCACTTTCCCATTATGCAGAAATTGGACAATAAATAATACTGCTACCTCTCTGATGACTCAAAAATGAATCCAAAATTTCCCTTTCAGGAACCCTAAAGATGATGTCACCCACAGACAGCAGGAATTAAATTTAAGAATAGTATGTTCACATTCCCAAGAGGTGGGGTGGGTCGTTTTCAGTCTTTCAACTGGTTATGGATATTTGTCATTGTTTAGGGGGCTTGATTATAAATTGTTACTGGTCATGGTCAAGAAAAGATGAAAAAAGGAGATTAGATTCACAGTTTTTGTTTTGAAAAAAAGGAGATATAGATATGATAGGATGTAATGGCACCTTATTGAATCAACTCTGAAAAGGAAAACAAAAAAAGGGAGAGCCTGACCAAAAGAATATACTGTCAAATTATCCTCTCTAAAATTTTAAGTGAACCTGAAATTACAACTACTTTGTGCATTACTTTTCATGGACCGTTCCAGTTTAAGACCAGAAAACAGGAAATATTCCTGCTCTGGACTCAGGGGAGAAGATTTGATTTGCTATTTTTTTTAATCGGGTTTAGTAATAAGGAGCAATGAGAGATAGACAGATGTGTATATACAATTTAGTTATTTCTATTTCATATTATCTCACAATGCTATTATAGCTGTAGGTCTTATGCACATAAAACACATTGAATGCACGTTAATAAAAATTAGATTATTCAGTATTGTTTCAGTTCTCCTTAACTAGGGAAATTGTGGTTTTCCCCTAATTAGCAATAACTAAAAATATCTCTTCAAGCATTATGCAGGGGGTTTGGTATTTGAGTACATTTACCTGGTGTATAAATGACTTTATCAAAGAAATTTTCCATTACTACCAATAACAAATAGGACACACATATTAATTCTGACTACTAATTCAAATAAACTCATATAAATTCTAACAGTTCAAATCAAGGTTTAACCTTTGTATATATTATGAGAAAAAAGGAAATAATTATTTTTATATGAATGTTCTCAATGGTTGTGTGCATGAGTGAATGAGAAAGTGAGTAGATTTTTAAATTGAGAAAATAATATTATTTTCACATTAATTATCAATGTAAATAATTATAATTAAGAGAGATAAATATTTGGATTTTCTTATCTTCCAATATTAATGGGAAATGATAGAATTGAAGAGTGATATTAATCACTGTGAATATCAGAGAATTTTTTATATGATTTAAATCTTTACACTGTAATTTGCCCAAAATATTTACTCTCTGTGTCTCTGTCTGTCTGTCTGTCTGTCTGTCTGTCTGTCTGTCTCTCTCTCTCTCTCTCTCTCTCTCTCTCTCTCTCTCTGTGTGTGTGTGTGTGTGTGTGTGTGTATGTAATGCTTGAGAAAGTTATGTCATATCTTAATGTGTATGATATTTGATAAATATGTTTAATAAATTATGAAGTAAGATTGAAAATAAGTGCTCAATAAGTTCCCCATCCTGATGGTTCATAACCTATCATCATGTCTATGAGCAAACACATTTTCCTTAATCACTTGATGTGAATATGCAAACACTCTAGTCTATTTTTAAATTTCATCTGAAATTTTAACTATACCCAACTATATCCAAAAGAACTATCACAGAGCATGGAGCTCTAATTGAAAAAGATCTTTCCATGTTATCCAAGTGTAAGGGAATTTCTTAATCAGTGATAAATGACAGAGGACCAGCCCATGATCTGTGGTGCCAAACCTGGGGTCATTGTCCTAGGTTCTATAAGAAAGCATACTGAGCAAGCCAGATGAAACAAGTCATTAATACACCTCTCCATGGTCTCTTTATCAGTTCCTGCCTCAAGGATACAGACATGATTTCCTAAATCCCTCCAATGGAGGAATATAATCTGGAACTGTAAGCCAAATAAGCCCCTTCCTTCCCAACTTGCTTCTTGGCCATGGTGTTTTGCCACAGCCATAGAAAACCTAACTAGGATAAACTGGTACCAGGAGTAGGATATTGCTGTTATAAACCTGAATGTCTTTTGGGGAAGATTGTGGAAGGACTTTGGAATTTTGAGCTAGAAGAGCATGGTTTTATTTTATTTTATTTTATTTTATTTTATTTTATTTTCCGAGACAAGGTTTCTCTGTATTGCTTTGGAGCCTGGAGCCTGTCCTGGAACTCACTCTGTAGACCACGCTGTCCTTTAACTTACAGAGATCTGCCAGCCTCTGCCTCCTGAATGCTGGTATTAAAGGCGTGCTCCACCAACACCCGCATTGGGTCTTAAGAGTGCTGTGGGATATTCTGTGGGAGCTTGGAAGATAACAGTGTTGGTAGCTCTGCAGAGGATGGAGGCCTAGGTATAACTTTAAACAACTTTAAAATTTTAAAGGAAACTTTTTAAAAGAGTCTAATGGGGCCTTTTGTTATTCTCAATTAAGATTCTATAGTTCTGGTTAGCTGGGACTAAAGAATCATCTGTGATTAACAAGATAACCAAACTATCAAAGCAAAACTTTGCATTTATGGCATATTTGTGGCTGGTTTCTTGGAGCGAAGAAATTAGAGATGATTAAGAACAGACCAGCATCACTAAGGTAATAATCTTTTGGGAAATGTTTCTTAAGAACAGAGGGAAGCTGTGCTCCAAAGACACCCAAGTTTGCACCTTGTGCTAGCATCTATACTTGGTATTGTGTAAGAGCCACCCAGGTGGTACTTGTTTTGAAGGCATGAAAGGATTCTGGAGAGGAGTTGATGCTTGACAATGTAAGATGTCAGGAGAGGACATTGGTGAAGGTGTAGCCTTAGTGTCAGTTGAAGGTCTAGGGTTGAAGTGGTCATGTGGAGTATTCGAGGCTTGAACACATGAAGATAGCCTATGAGATGCTATCCCAGTTGTAGCAAGGGACCACAGTGTTTTGGAGATGCCAGTAACATGGGATGACCAGCAAGAATAGCAACAGCAGTGGAGTGGAGCCAGTCAGAGTCTGAAAAAGCTATTTGCTGCAGAGGACAGAGCTGCAGATGTGTCCAGGTCCCTTTGGGAGAGTTCAGAAGATCATGAATGGATCTCAGAAATTGGGCGGTTTGAATTTGGTTTTGATTTGATTTGACAATGACTGTGCCCTGAATTTTCCCTCTTGAACTGAGAAATAATTGGAAGCCAGCACTTGGGAAGCAGAGGCAGGCAGATCTCTAAGTCTGAAGCCAGTCTTATCTACAAAATCAGTTCCAGGATAGCCAGGGTGGTTGCACAGAGAAACACTTGTTTCAAAAACAACAAAAAAAGCAAAAAGAGAATGTATATGTGCATACACATATGCATGTAATAATGATTAAAAATTAAAGAAGAGACCATTAACTGAAAAAGGGTGTGCAGGCTGGAAAAAACAAAGGAAATATAATCATATAGTAATTTCAAAAATTAAAAACAATTAAAAATAATTATTTAAACCCTTTACATATCTCAGAATTGTTAAAGATGAATGAGCAAATAGAATGTACAAAGATATTTCCTGAAATTTTCTGGCTAAGTGTTTGATAGGCATGTGAGTGGGATATGTAATTTGGATATTGAAAGCAGTGGGCCCCCAGGGAATTAAAATAAGACTGAGTGAGAAATAAAAAGCAAAATGCCAATTGAAGGGTTGATACAATATTTTGACACATTAGTGAGAATTTACTTAACAAAACCTAGGTTAACATAGGAAAAAAACACATGAAAACATCAATGTTGAATACACATTAAAATGAGATTAGTTATAATATAGATTTCTTTTAAATTCTGTCCATTTGTGAATAAAGCTTTGACATAGCAAATAGAATAAAAGACCATCTCAAAGTGTAAAAAAATAAACAGGATCATATAGAATAAATATTTATATTTCCATATCATATACTTCATCTTTCACTTAAGGAAAAAATAGCACAATGAATATTTGAATAACACATATAAATTTAAGATTAAAATATAAATGCTATAAACCTCGTTTCCCTATAGATATATGTAATTAAAAATATATGATCAAAGCTTTCTTCAAATTGAAATAGTTTTTAAGGAAAACAAGACACAACAAAGCAAAACAAAAAACAAAAACAAAAAAGAAAACATGCCAAATATTCAGAATTACATGCAAAGGTATAGTAAAGAAACAGATCTACATCTTATATTAAATGTCATCAATATTCTGAGAGCCAAGAAAACAAAAACAAACAAGGAAGAAGGAACAGTGCAATAGACTTCAACAGATTGTATGTTTCCATTTCCACTATATGCTCATCAATGCAATATCAAGATTCAATACCATAAGTAGAGCCTGATAAAGAAAAGCAGACAGCATTCTGCTGGGTAAGTTGATCTTGCAGCAGGAATAGAAATCTGAGTCTAAGTGTAAGAGCCAAGAATGTAACAACACATCTATATGTAAGTAGAATTATTGATAATATGTAGTCATCTTCCAGTCTTACACAATACTTTTAATGGTATAAAATTAATTTGTCAAATCAAACAAAAATGGAAATAAACAAAAGCAGGATAGTAAAAATTTACAAATGAATTAAAATTTCGTACTCATATAAGATGAAAGATTTTGCATACCAGAAAAATAATGTTATACTGTAAATGAGGGATGATGACAAAACTACAATCACATATTTTAGGCTATGTGATAGCAATATAGAAAAAGGCTAATAAAATGTTTGGACATAAGTATGAAAAATTTACCCATGGTATAGCATAAAAATATAAATTGCACAGATCAGCCAAGTAGAAAAATATTAGAGGAATGTAAGTATGGATATAAATGACCCTTATAGCAAAATTTACAGGGTGAAGGGAGGAAATAAAGGACTTGGGATTTTCCAAGAGATGTTGCTAACAATTTACCAAATAATAAGTTTGTAGATTGAATGAACCCCAGAGGAAAAATAAAGGTTAAAAGAAAAAACACATTCAGGCACAAAATCATGTCACTTTTGTATATTGTGAGTCAAAGTTACAACCATAAGGAGGTAATCATAAATCCAATGCTCTTCTCCCAGTTTGGAAAGTATAGCTGCTAATTTCTCAAATAAAATGGAATAATGAGAGAAACATAATTTTTTCAACATTATGATTCCATAGAACTGTTATAAAATTATTCAGAATTTCTTAGTTTATCATTCTTTGTTTTGTTTGCTTTGTTTGTTTTTTGTTCTTCGAGACAGGGTTTCTCTGTGTAGCTTTGTAAACCAGGCTGGCCTTGAACTCACAGAGATTAGCCTGCCTCTGCCTCCCCAGTGTTTCAATTAAAGGCATGAGCCACCATAGTCTGCCTAGTTTTATGAGTCTTAAAAAATAATTTTTTAGTTAAAAAAATTGGGGGTGGCTGCTAGAGACATGGCTCGGTGGTTAAGAGCACTGGCTGCTCTTCTAGAGGACTTGGGTTAAATTCCCGGCATCCATGCGGCAGCTCAAACCAGTATGCAATTTCACCTGTAGCGGAATCTGACACTCTCACCAGACATATATGCAGGTAACATACCAATGCACATAAAATAAATGTTAAATTAACTTTTGGACATTATGATACAAATATACATATACATATAAATAATCATATACATATACATATACATATACATATACATATACATATACATATACATATACATATACATATACATATACATATACATAGGGTATATATACATATATATATATATATATATATACTCATATATACATAGATACAACTTATGCACTGTATATAATGATGTTTCCCTGTATGTTTACAGAAGTGACCATTTTTATTGGGTAATCAGTTAGTTTGCTCATCCCTGAGAAAGACTATTTCACTCACTCTTAACATTCCTTTGTTATTGGCAATTCTTTTGTAGCTTTGAGGCCTTGTGATTTTTCCCTTGTGCATGTCAGCAAGTCTATTTTTGTCCTTGTTCAGCTCACATTTATGCAGTCACATTGGTGAAACATTGTAGGTATAGCTTATGGCATTCCTAGGAGACATAACCTCTCTGCCAACTCCCCTTTCCTCCAGTTCTTAAATATTTCCATCCCTTCTTCTCCAACGATTCCTCAGCTTTAACTGCAGGTGTTATATCCTAGATGTGTCTTTTGGGACTGGTATTATCCAAAACTTTGAATTTTGATTTTTAGTGGCTTTCGAAAATGGTCACTCTTCGTCCTAGTAAGAAGTTATTTGTTTGTTTTTGTTTTGTC
Organism: Cricetulus griseus; assembly: GCF_003668045.3. Classification (NCBI taxonomy): domain Eukaryota; kingdom Metazoa; phylum Chordata; class Mammalia; order Rodentia; family Cricetidae; genus Cricetulus; species Cricetulus griseus. The sequence continues at coordinate 85,483,362 of NC_048604.1, forward strand.
CTACTCTATTGTGCTTGTTTTATCTTTTTTATTATTATTTCTTAGAATTTGTTTCATAACAGGAGAGAAAGAAATTGTGTGGATTTGCAATGGAGGTGAGATTAGGAGGATCTTGGAGGAGATAGAGGAAAAAGAAACTATAATCAGAGTACATCATTTGAAAAATGTATGTATATTGTTCTTTCTCTAAGATTGAAACATTCCCTTCCTCTGGGAAGATGCTCAATGTGGAAGATTAAACAACTTGAAGGAGAATCAGAGAGTGCCTGAAACCAACCAGATTCAGTAAGCAGCTCTCTCCAAGAGGAAGCAATAGAAGCTGAGAGTTGCTATGATAGTAATACAAGGGAGCTACAAAGAAGATTCTAAGACTTTTGAGAATACTTCCTATTTTACCTTCTCTCTCTGTCTCCTTTTCCTCTCTCTTATTTAGTTCTCACTGTTTTTCTCACTTTCCCATTCATATCATTTGTAACCTGCTATTTACCTCTCCCAGATAAATGTACCAACTTTGCTTCCTGATTTCTGTAGTTACAACATAATATAAACTCACATCTGAAGATTTGTAGACAGTGGTCTAAGATGAGGCATGACATGTAATATTTATCTTTTTAGTTTGGGTTATGCACATGGTATTTTTTTAGCAGCATCCAATTACATTTTTCTCTGTAAGAGCAAATGACCAACTAACAAAAACAGCAGTAACAAGCCACTGATGATATAATTACAACAGCAGGGATAAGAATCCCTCTTTTAACTTGTTGTTAAGGGTTGTCCAAAAAACTTTTAAAACATTACAGGCTAGTTATACAGCCCTAGGTAGCACTCCATGGTGGAAGGTAAGTCTGTATTGCTGTAAGTTCATAATTTCATTTTTCTTTATAGCTGAATAGCATTCCACAATGGGCATATAGCATACATCCTTTATCCATTTGTATATTAATTGGTAGTGCATTGAATACTTAAATAGCTTATTCCAGTCAGATTGGCAAAGGTCAACAAAAACCTACAACAATTTCTGGATGGGAGTTGGGGAAAATGCAACATTCATTTGTTGTTGTTGGGATTGCAAACTCATGTAACCACTCTGGAAATCAGTGTGAAAAAAAATAAGAAAAACTGAAAAATAAATATACCATGTGAACCAGATATATCATTCTTTGGCATATGCCAAGAACTTAACAAACTGCTTCACAGATACTTGTTCAGACAAATGGTCATTTCTACAATATTAATTCTACCAGTCTATGAGTGTGTGTGTCTGTATGTGCATATTTCTTTCCATTTTTTAGTGTATTTCTCTATCTCTTTCTTCAGAAATTTAAAGTTTTCATTATAAGGCTCCTTTGCTTCCTTGGTTAGGTTTATTCCTAGATATTTTATTTTCTTTGAAGCTACTGTGAATGGGAATGTATCCCTGGTCTTTTTCTCTGTACATTTGTTGTTTTACTTCAAAAGTATTGATTAGTTCAAGTTGATTCTTTATCTTACCACAATTATCAATTTATTTATCATTAATAGAATTCTCATCTCATTCTTTAATGAAATTGAAAAAAATACAACAAAACAAAAATCCTAAAATTAGTATGGAAATACAAAAGGCACTAGATAGCTAAAATATTCTTACACAAAAAGAACAATACTGTGGGGATTGTCATTCCAGATCTCAGATGTATTACAGACCCATAATAATAAAAATAATATGGAACTGGCAAGACAAACCTATAAGACAAATGGCACAAAATTTTAGACACAAACATAAGTATACATATATTCAGCCATTTCCTATTCAACAGAAATGCAAAAAATATACAGTGGAGAAAAGAAAAATTTCAGTAAGTGATGTTGGGAAAAATATATGTCCACACCAAAAAGGAATGAAATTAGACCTGTATCTATCACCTTGCCACCCTAAAATATCCAAATGGATCAAAGATCTAAATGTAAAACCTGAAACACTTAAATTGCTGAAAGAAAACACAGGCAGTATCCTGCATGATATAGGTATTGAAAAGGTATTCCTGACTAGGATTCCATTAGTTCAATAATTAAGTCCAACAATTGACAAGTAAGACTTCTTGAACCAAAAACTTTCTGCACAGCTAAAGAAATTATCAACCAGCAGTGTGAGGAGGAGGTCCATAGAGTGTGAGAGAATCATTGTCAGTTATACTTTGACAGAGGATTAATACTCAGAATATGTAAAGAACTAAAACAATAAAAACAAAACCAAAAAACACAACAGCAATGAACCCATTCGAAAAAAAAAATGTAGCTGTGACCTGAACAAAGAGGTCTCAAAAGAAGAAAAATTGGCTAAGAAATATCTCTTAAAAGTGCTCATTTTCCTAACAATTAACCAAATTCATATCTGAAGAGTTTTGAGAGTTCATCTTACTCTAGTGAGATTGGCAAGATCAACAAAACAACAGAAAACAAATGCTGAAAGGGAGTTGGGGAAAAGGAAACTCCATTCATGGTTGGTCAGATGGCAAACTGGTAGCCAGACTGGAAATCAGTGTAAAGAATTCTGAAAATGTGAAAAACAAATGTATCACATTATCCAGCCATACCACTCTTTAGTATATGTCCAAAGAGCTTCACATTGTACTCCCCAGGCACTTACTTAGACCTGTCCATTGCTGCTTTCTTCACAATAGTTAGGAAATAAAACCAATCTAAATGTTCTTCAAAATAATTTTATGGCCTATGACAAAATCATTTTTTTTAATTTAGACCCTTTAATTCATTTAAGTTGTTTTGGTTATTTTATTTAGCAGGCAAAGTTTAACTTATTTTCATTTATGTGACTATTTTGATATCTAAATAAATATTTTCTGTTAAAATTGAATATGGAATTTCTATTTTTTATTTGATATGACTATTTATTTTTTGTTTTTCAGCTAAAATTCTTATTTAAAAACTCATTATCTATATTCATGGGTCGATAATAGTAACATATGTTTAAAATTGATTTTACCACAGAACATTAAGGAAGCCTATCTGTAGCTGTTCAGTAAACTTATAAACAGTTTTAGAAATAGCAAAGTGTTTTTAATAATGAAGGTTTCAGCAAATCTAGAAAGTATAAATTGTATGACATACAAAACTCTAGATTCAAGAATTTCCCTTACTACCAGCTCCATATGTCTTCATTCTAGTGTGGACACTTTCTCATCTGTATTTACTTATTTATTTATTTGCTTGCCATTACATTGGGATAAAGGCAATGCAAAAGTTAAGAGAGAAACGAACTGCTAGTGTTTTTGTTTGGTCGCTAAATACTGCCAAGATAGCAAGTCATGTTCTTAGTGCAAAAGGACATGAATTTTCTAAAATAGGAATTCTAATCCCACTGTGCTTTTCTCCATGTGAATTTAACCTTTAGAATTAGAATATTTGAACTCTTAGAAATGAACTAATGCTTTGTGTAAACTACAAAAAACAGATGGGATTGTGTTCTAGGGAGCACATTTAAATATAAAGACCATTTCTGTACCTGTGAAAGCTAATGTATTACCTCAAAGGATAAATCCAAGTTTAACAAATCAAATGATGCTACCATAAGGCTGGGCACAAATTCCCAGGAGACAAATATTTTGCAATTTTCAAATATACACATTATTACAATACTAAGAAGTGGTATGAATTCTATTGAACAGAAATCTTGTTATTTTCTCAGGGTTAAGTTAGTTCTATATGGCCCTATAAAATTGGACATAAATGTTTCATACCCAGGTAAATTATAGATTTTTGAAGTTTCATTCAGTATGATTAATGTTATCAATATAATAGCTAATTTAAAGATGCATCACTAGGTTTATATTAGTACTTTAAAAATTATTCAAAGTTTTCAGCTACTGGGGCAATGTATTCTAAAATTTTCCAGTTTCATTGTGTGAAACAGACATTGTGATTATGATTAAAACCATTACTGGAGACTCTTACAAGAGATATTTTAGCAGTAGTAGAAAAGAGGCAATGTTAAAACAACAGATTTAAAACTCTTTGTTTTGTTTTTTCTCAATGAAGGATAATGTTGAATGAATGAAAGAAATGCATGCTCCTCCCCTACTGCCCCAAACACAAATGAAATGTAAGGTAACAAATATGGCATTAGGGAAATAAAAGACCACGAGGTGTTTCAAAGTCACAAGCAATGAGAAATCCATGCAATCATACATACTACCAAGTTTTTAAAAGATTTTTGAACAACACGAATATGTACTCAAATGAGAAAGGATAAATTAGGAGACCATGATAGTACAACCACATATGTACTGTTTGGATAGATTTTTTAAATTTTATTCTTTTACAAACAATATTATTTTATATATCGATCCCCCACCCCCTTATTCTCCTATCCTCCAATCCCCCTCACCAACTCTGGGGGATCATCATAATCTGTCACATGATTTGGGGGAGCGCCTAGGCCCTCTTTGGTGTATCTGGGTTGTAATACTATCCCTCCATAGGCAACGGGCTCCCAAAAAACAATTGTGTACTAGGGATAAACACTGGCTTCACTGTGCACTGGGGATAAACACTGGCTTCACTGTTAAGAGTTCCCACAGACTTCCCAGGCTTCCTAGCTAGCACCCACATTCAGAGGGCTTGGTTCCAGCCAATTCTGTCGTTCTCCCACTTTATGAATTAGGTCTTTGTGCTCTCACTAGGTCAGGTCAAGTGTTTCTGTGGGTTTCTCCAGCACAGTCTTGGCTCCTTTGCTCATCCCTCCTCCCTCTCTAAAACTGGATTCCAGGAGTATGGCTCAGTGTTTAGTTGTGGGTTCCCTGCTTCTGCTTCAATCAGTTACTAGATGAAGGCTCTAGGATGTCAACCAAGGTAGTCATCAATATCAATATAGGGGAAGGGCATCGAAGGCAGCCTCTTCACTACTGCGTAGATTCTTAGTTGGGCTCATCCCTGTGGATTCCTGAACATTTCCCTAGTGCCAGACTCTCTGTAAGCCTATACTGGCTCCCTCTATCAAGGTATCTCCTTTCTTCCTCTCTATTACTCACCTTTCTCAGTCTTCCTGATCCCTCTTATTCTCCTCCCCCTCCTCCTCTTCTCTTTTTCCTACCTCCATAGTATGTACTCACTCCTATATGGATATTAGACATAGAGCAAAGAAAGGTCTTTCAGCCTACAATCCACACCACCAGAGAAACTAGGAAACAAGGAGGACCCCAAGAGAAAAACATATGATCCGCCAAAGAAAGGAAAAGGGACAAGAACGCCTGAGCAAATTGGAAGCACGGGAAGGTGGGAGGAGGGAAGTTGGATGGATTTTTAAATCAAGGAAATTCTATTTCATATACAAATCTTTTATAATTTATAAGGAAAAATGGTAGATACACAAAGATTGTTTTCTAAATATTTCCCTTGTTACTGGTTTTAATTTTTCATTTAATTAATATATAATTACATCATTTCCTCAACTGTCTGTGCTCTCTCAAACCTTTTCTGTGCTCCTAATTCTTTTTCAAATTCATGTCCTATTATTCATTTGCATACTTGCATGAATACATATATAAATGGGTCCTTTTAATAGTTTTAGTATGGATATATATATATATAGGGCTGAGAACTTTAAAATAGATAGCCATCAGGTGAGGTCAAATATTTTGGGAAGATTAAGTCTCCCCTTTTTAGCACTTTTTAATTGCCTGTAGTTAGTTCTTCACATAGGATGAGGTCCCATGTGATTTCCCCAGCTATGTTATTCAGGTCTTATGTAAGGATCGAAATCATTGAGATTTCATAGGTATAACTTCCCTATTATATTTAGAAGATGCAATCTTGTAGCAGTCTTCTTGGTCCTCTGGCTGTGACAGTCTTTCTGCCACTACACTGCTCTTCTGCATTGCTCAATAAACCTAGGGCTTTGGGTTAGATTGAAGATTTATCATTCGTGGAAGGAGTTTATCTTTCTGCATTAGTCTCTGATTGCGGGCAAAAGAACCATTTTTGATGAATTCTAGATGATACATATATAAATGTAAATATTTAAAATACATTCAGCAATGATACTGGATTAGGAAAGTGGCCAAGAGTAGGTTCTCTTATGATACTTACAATTACAAAAGTCACAGGTTATTAGACAGGTTTGCAGTACCAAGCAAGATTCCTCTCCTTTTTAATGAGTTATAAACATAATTAGACAGCTACCAGTTACTGCCAAGATTTTTGGGGTTACGGGGTCTCCCCATTGTAGCTGTGGCATGTAAAGTCAGAACCTACAAATTCCTGGTTGACTTCAAAGTCAAACACTACTGATTCTGCATCTTAAGTGCTCAAACTACAAACTTATGCTGCCATGCCTGACTCCAAACACAGTTAAGACAAATCCTATGCTTAAGTTAGAAATGTGACAATTTAATATCATAGTAGAATCTCACAATACAAATATTGGCCATTTGCCAGATTTACTGAAGTCTTTTAGAAAAATGCAAGTTCTCATACTGTTTACCTAAAAATTATATCTACCAATATTTTCCTCCATGTACTTATCCTAAGAATAGTATATTAACACTGTTATTTAATAATAATGAAAAACATGTGGTGAAGAGAATACAGAATTTTTAGTCAAAATACCTAAGGGATACCTTCACTACTGTAACAGCAATGATGTCATTATCTCTCAAAGTTTAAGAAGCAGGATAAGGTTTTGGAGATATGGGTTGGTGTTTAATGTAACATAATTGCTTTGCAGAGGATCTGAATTTAGTTTCCAGAATCCAGGTAGTGTCTCAAAACCATCCATAATTTCAGTTTCAGGCAATCCATTGCCTTATTTTGACCTCCATGGGTTACTAGGCACATACATGGTATACATACATTCATGAAGGCAATAAATGCATGCAAGTATAATAAAATAAGCCCATTTTTAAAGGATAGGCAAAAGACAGGATTGGTGACATATGCCTTCACTGACAGCATTCTAAAGGCAGAGACTGCTGTTGATCTATGAATTCCAGTGTACCAATGGATACAAAGTAAGACTGTGTGTGTGTGTGTGTGTGTGTGTGTGTGTGTGTGTGTGTGTGTGAATAAGAAGTCATGAATCTAGTGCTACTCTTGTAATCATATAGTATTTGATGCAACCCTTCTATAAACCAAGTTTGAAACAATATTAAACCAATAACATGCACATTTGGCCATGACATGCATATATGAAGGAATGTCACATAGTCTGGCAATTACCACCTTGCTGACCACATACATGCCATTGTTTTGCTACTGGTGGACATTTTAGAAGTTGCTAACTCATATTAAAATTTATGACTTTAATTAATAAACAATATTTACTAGATATGGTCATAAACATAAAAATGAGATACTACTGACACATTTACATTTTACTAGTAATCTAAACATAAATATAGGCAGAGATAAAATTTGTAATGAATAGTGAAATTTTAGAAAATGCCTGGTAATTGGATTGAGTGATGTTTGATTAATGTTCACCTTTATTAATAAAATCAACATCTATAAATTTTACTATGCATATAATCTACTAGTACTTATTTTATTGAAAAGATTGATCAAATGTTACAAGTATAAAACTCCACAAACTCATATAAGCCATGGCAATGGCTGAAAACCTACACTGGCAGATTCCATTGCTATATGTCTTGCACACACGTTCTGAAACTGCTTCCCAACACAAAGCATCTTACTTTTTCATTAACTTGAAGAATCTGAATTTTCTTATTTGCATAATCTCTAATTGACTTCAGTGAGTTCTAAATGTTCAGACATGGAATGTCCCCTTTTATCTATTTCTAAACTGTGATTCTGTAAACAGTTTGTAAAAATTACAAATATAGTTATGTATTTCAAATCTTTACATTTTTCTCATGATGTGAGACTCTGAAAAACTTATGTCTTATAGAAATTTTGGGAAGAAACTTCACATTCACACTCTACTGAGCACTCTTTTAATTATAATATAGGTTTATGTTGCTTAACACATTATTGTTCAAAATCAGTCTTAACTAGCATTTCTGGACATTGGAAGCAACACTTAATGTACCTTGATATCCCTATGTGAAACATTTACCTTTAGAAGAAGGCAGGTTAAATTTGAACATAAAATTATTTGTATTTATTAATAGAAAATCTTTCTTTAAAAATTCAAGTTTTTATACATGTAGACTACAGAACATTGATAATAACACTTATAGCTTCCCTTCCAGCATACTGACCACAATTACTTGCAGGCACACCTCTGAATAACTGTGATAGTGCATTAACAAGTATAAAACTTATAAATATTGATACATTGTTAGTTTACCAATAATATCGGTAGATAACATTTAAGAGTTTTATATGATATTTAATTCCATGGGAAATAAAATGTAATGACTTAAACATTATAGTTTGCAAATATTTTATATTATATATTTAGATTGTAATCATTTATATGTTATACATTATATAATTTATCATTAATATTTTTGAAAAATTTCTTTAATTTGCAATCCAGAATTTAGTATTTGCTTATTCTGAAACCAAATACAACCTGTACAGGGATCTTCATAGACAAGCCAGAAATTCAAATTCTTGGTGTTTAATTTTATGATCATTTTGTTTATTGACCCTTGTAGCAACTTCATATGTAATGTGGAATTATTTTGGGTTATTTCAATTTGAAAATGTATTGCTAGATTCTGAAAATAGTAATTTGTTAGAATTAATTTTAATATCAGATTTTTGTAGATTTTAGAGCTATGGTTTAAATTTAAAAGGGCTTCAATTTAAAACAGAAGCAAAATTCCTATTTCTGGGAATGTGTTTCCATGTTTTAGCATTCAAGCACAACTTTACATTTGAACAAAGGCAGAGAGACATATTTGTATGAAATAACAAAAAACATAAATTACCATGTTTATTTATGCAAGCAGGGCCAATGAAAGTTATTTATAACTACAGATTAATCAGTAATAACATTCTTAATGTGTCTGAGCATTTGCTTAATATTGTTGGGCTGTGTTATCATGAAATTTTTATTGCATATAAAAATTGCTAGTAGTTTTCTAGGATATAAACTTTTGTTGCCTAGAGAGTAGCACACATTATGAACATGTTTTTAATAGGACTTCCATTTTCTGGTGAAAGCAATAATACAGCTGTGCACTCCCACTTCTTCTGCCCTAAGCCAGTCACTTTTGAATATTACAGATGTTTCATGCTAGAAAAAAATCCCAACTGACTTTAAAAGTAGATTATACCCAATTAAATTGTAGATATTCCACTGTTTAAAAAATTAAACATAGTGGTGCATAATATAATAAATGGTATCTTTTTGTGTTAGAATTAAAAAGCAGATAATTTAGAAAGCTCCTGTGTGGAGTCTTGTGGATAATATATACAGGATACCACAATGCAAAATCCTTCCAATGGAGTTGACATTGTATAAGAAAAATATTTTCAGGGGGCAAAGGTCAATTATAGGTCAATAAAAACATAAATGACAATAATTTGATGTATTGTAATGTCAAGCCATCAAGTTTGTCATTTCCTTTAGTCATTAACAGTAATAGTAGTACATTTGATAGAAAACCATACACTGTGGATGCCTGGAACAAAATAGATCAAATTTACTACCATCTATGCAATCTTTAAAAAGTTAACTGGTAAGAATTTTTATCATGACACACAAAGTTAAGACAAAATTTGCAAATATTTTCTTATATTTTTGCCACAATAATTTCACTTTCAGAAATCCTCATCCTGTATTCTTATTCATACTACATTAACGGGCTGGAAGTATGGTTCAGTAATATAATGTGAATCTGGTTAATCCTTGGACATATGAGGTCTTTTATTATTCTGGTGTTGTTCTCAAATTTACCCTTCAGTGACTTATAAAATTTTTCACTGTATTGGAATTTCACTTCCTTTGTTAGGTTTACCCACAGGTATTTGCAGTTCTATATGTGGTTATTATGGATGGGATTATTTCCTGATTTACTTTTCAGCATGTTTGACATTAGTATATAAGAAAGAATTGATTTTTATGTCTTTGATAGTTTGACTATTTGCCAGTTTGCTAAAAGTATTTATCATCTCTAAGACTTTTCTGGTGGAGTCTCAGCTTCTCTTACTTGTTGCATCATATCATATACATAAAGGGTTATTTTGAATTCCACACCACATTAGTGAACAGTGATTCTATCAGAAGATAGGAGATATTAAATTAAAAACTCAGGACCTGGCATGAATTACACCTCTCTGCATAAATAGGCCCTAATGACACCAAAATCAATATAGGCCATTGCTATTGCTCTCAGTTGAACCCCATAACAAGATTGCCAGAGCCCATTGATGAAGACACCATACATTTTGATTGGAGGACACACATCAATCAACCTTTAACTGGTTTGGAAACTCTCCTGATGCTCATGTTTCATAATGCTGGAAGGTGCTGAAAAGGCCACAGAGGAAGAAAAGTCACAAAAAGCTTTCATCCATTTCTGGCCCATGCATGTAAAAATGCTAAATTGCTATGCAAGATACTCCCACTGCTTCAATAATGAAAAGACCATTTATGGTGGTAACCAATCTAATTTTTTACTACATCTGAGGCCTCCTCCTAAGCAGGGATTTCATGCTTGGAACAATAAAAGGGGTTAAATTAGATGGCTACCAAATCATAGACACTAAGCTGTTGAACCTATAGATGGCTTTACCACATGTGGAAATAAGTAAATCCCAAGCATGTAGGTAGCACTGTGAGAGATTTTTTAAATTAAATCATTTGAAAAGGAAAGGTGCAACTTTAATCCATATCTTTTGAAGCAGGAAGATTCACCTTAAATCTGGGCCATACCTTCTGGCAGCATATATAAAGGATATGAAATGAGGAAGCTTTTGCTCTTTTCCCATTTGCCCTCACTCACCCTGGGTCCCCAACAATGTTAACAGGAAGTAGTCATAGAACATTACATCAGCCCTTATCATTTCTTTATTATCAAAAAAGACTAGGTTTTTAGGTCACAACCAGTACCAACATCCCACAGTTTCTCCCTGTTGCAGGGTTTGACTAGCATACCTGCCCCCTACCATAATTATTCCAGACCATGGGCTAGACTTCCCTTACCTGTATAATTCAACCATTTTGGTTACCTGGTCTCTCCTTTACCTACCTTGAATCTTGGTCTGACTCTCCCTCCCCTGTCTCTTCTTATGGCATGGCTCAGTCTGGTCATGTTCTTTCTGAACTATCCAAGATATCCCTGCCTCTGACTATCATCACCTTTCTTTCTATGATAATCTGTCTACTCCAGTATACCTAGGAAAAGCCATGTCTTTTTGTTTCTTTTTTCTTTTATCTGGTACTGAAAACTTGGGACCAGTCACATCCTTTCCTTTTTCATTAATATTTTTCAATCAGTGATAATAGTCATAGTTATATGAGTAAATGCTAAACTAATAACTTTAAGAGGCCCAGGGAAGACAAAATAAGGAATTTTGTGTTTCAGTTGTTAGAAGTTTTGTGTGTGTGTGTGATATGAGATGAACAACTTCAAGACCAGTGCTGCGTGGATCAATAGATGTCTTGTTAAACTTTCTTAATACAAAACAAAATTATCCCTTAAGAACAATTGTGGATGTAGCCTTTGTGTAATACTGGCTTAAATGTTAAACACACACACGCAGACCAGGTGAGTGATCCCCTGCTTTTACCCAACTTCTGTCCTAAGCGCCATTCACCCAGATCCCTCCAGGCTTGTCCCTGCTTGAAACAGACACGCCAAGGCAGGGAGGAGCTCCCTGAATCTGGGTACAGGACACTCTTCCTTCCCCTTCCGCCGACTCATCACAGACCAGACCAGACCAGACCAGACCAGACCAGACCAGGAGGATCCCTATGGAGGCCTAACTCCTTCAGAGTGAGGAGACTACGAGGAGAGGAAAGACCATCCAGAGCTTCGGACATTGAATTCCTGGCCCACACACACTACAGAGTAACAAGAGGAGATAGAGAGATCCCACCTGCACTCACTGGAAAAAGATATGGGAAGAAGACAGAATAAGAACTTGCTCAACAACAAAAAGACCAATATGACACCACCAGAATCTAGGGACTCCACTCCAGCAAGACCTGAAAAGCCCAACTTAGTGCATGAAGATGAGATGGACCTCAAAAATTATCTCAGCAAGATGATAGAGACCTTCAAAGAGGAAACGAGAAAATCCCTTAAAGAAATAGAAGAAAAAGCAAGCAAAAATTACAGGAAATAGAGGAAAAGACAAACAAAAAATTCAAGAAATAAACGAATCTCTTAAAGAAGCTAAAGAAACCCAAGATAAAACAACCAAACAAGTGAAGGAAGCTCTTGAAACAGTTCAAAGTATGAAAGCTGAATTAGACACAATAAAGAAAACACAGAATGAGGTGATGCTGGAAATGGAAAGACTGGATAAATGATCAGGATCTAAAGACGTGAGTATAACTAATAGAATCCAAGAGACAGAAGAGAGAATCTCAGCTATTGAAGACTCGCTAGAGGATATACATTCATCAACCAAAGAAAACCTCAAGTCCAACAAATCCCTAACACAAAATATCCAGGAAATATGGGACACCGTGAAAAGACCAAACCTAAGAATAATAGGTGTAGAAGAAGGTGAAGAAACACTGCTCAAAGGTACAGAAAACATATTCAACAAAATCATAGAAGAAAACTACCCCAACCTGCAGAAAGATATGCCTATGAAAGTACAAGAAGCTTATAGGACACCAAACAGACTGAACCACAAAAAGAAGTCCCCTCGACACATAATAATCAAAACTCCAAATCTACAGAATAAAGAGAAAATATTAAGAGCTGCAAAGGAAAAAGGCCAAGTAACATATAAAGGCAAACCAATTAGAATCACACCTGACTTCTCAATGGAAACTCTGAAAGCCAGAAGGTCTTGGATAGATACCCTACAAGCACTAAGGGAGCATGGATGTCAACCCAGACTACTGTACCCAGCAAAACTTTCAATCATTATAGATGGAGAAAACAAGATATTCCATGACAAAAACAGATTTAAACAATACATATCCACAAATCCAGCACTACAGAAGGTTCTGGAAGGAAAACTCCAACCCAAGGAACATAACTACATGCACAAGAACACAGGCAATAGATAATCTAATTTTTGCCAAACACAAAAAGAAGCAGGAGGGCAAAATCCATACACAATGACACCACCAACAATAAATCCAAAACAAACAAAACCAACGAACAATGGACAATAATATCCCTAAATGTCAATGATCTTAATTTACCCATAAAAAGATATAGGCTAACAGAATGGATACGAAGACAGAATCCATCCTTCTGCTGTTTACAAGAAACACACCTCAACTTCAAAGACAGGCGATACCTCAGAGTAAAAGGATGGGAAAAGATTTTCCAATCAAATGGCCTCAAGAAACAAGCCGGTGTAGCAATCCTAATATCTAACAAATTGGACTTTAAACTAAAATCAATCAAAAGAGATGAAGAAGGGCATTTCTTACTCATCACAGGAAAAGTCCATCAAGATGAAATCTCAATCCTGAACATCTATGCTCCAAATACGAAGGCACCCACATTTGTGAAAGAAACATTACTAAACTTCAAACCACAAATAAAACCACACACACATATAGTAGGAGACTTCAACACCCCCCTTACACCATTGGACAAAACCACTAGACAGAAACTTAACAAAGAAACAAAGGATCTGAAAGAAGTTATGACCCAACTGGGTTTAACAGATATCTATAGAACATTCCATCCAAACACAAAAGAATATACCTTCTTCTCAGCGCCACATGGAACCTTCTCAAAAATTGACCACATAATTGGCAGCAAAGAAAACCTCCACAGTTACAAAAGTATTGAAATAACCCCCTGTATCTTATCAGACCACCATGCATTAAAGCTGGAATTCAACAGCAATACTAATTGCAGAAAAACCTACATTTGCGTGGAAAATGAATAACACCCAATTGCACCATTCCTGGGTTGAGGAAGAAATAAAAAAAGAAATTAAAGACTTCCTAGAATTTAATGAGAATGTGGACACAACATACCCAAACTTATGGGACACCCTGAAAGCAGTGCTAAGAGGGAAGTTCATAGCACTAAGTGCTCACATGAAGAAACTGGAGGAAAGTCACATTAGAGAATTGACAGAACAACTGAAAGCTTTAGAGCAAAAAGAAGCAAACACACCAAGGAGGAGTAGACGCCAGGAAATAATCAACCTGAGAGCCGAAATCAACAAAGTAGAAACTAGGAAAACAGTACAAAGAATCAATGAAACAAAGAGTTGGTTCTTTGAGAAGATCAACAAGATAGACAAACCTCTAGCCAAACTAATCAAAAGGCAGAGAGAGAGCATGCTAATTAACAAAATCAGAAATGAAAAGGGGGATATAACAACGGACACTGAGGAAATCCAGAGAATCTTTAGGTCATACTTTGAAAACCTGTATTCCACAAAATTGGAAAATCTAAAGGAAATGGACAGCTTTCTGGATAAATATCACTTACCAAAATTAAATCAAGATCAGATAAACAGTTTAAATCGACCTATAACCCCTAATGAGATAGAAGCAGTAATCAAAAGCCTCCCAACCAAAAAAAGCCCAGGGCCAGATGGCTTCACTGCAGAATTCTACCAGAAATTCAAACAAGAGCTAATTCCAGTACTCCTCAAACTGTTCCGCACAATAGAAGCAGATGGGATATTGCCAAACTCTTTCTACGAGGCTACAATCACTTTCATACCCAAGCCACACAAAGATAAGACTAAGAGAACTACAGACCTATATCCCTCATGAACATTGATGCTAAAATACTCTATAAAATATTGGCTAATCTAATCCAAGAACATATCAGAAAAATCATCCACCACGATCAAGTAGGCTTCATCCCAGGGATTCAAGGATGGTTCAACATACGAAAAACCATTAATGTAATCCACCATATAAACAAACTGAAAAAGAAAAACCACATGATCATCTCACTAGATGCTGAAAAAGCCTTTGACAAAATCCAACATCCCTTCATGATAAAGATCTTGGAGAGAACAGGAATAACAGGAGCATATCTAAACATGATAAACGCGATATACACCAAACCAATAGCCAACATCAAACTAAATGGAGAGAAACTCGAAGCTTTTCCTCCTAAATGGAACAAGACAAGGATGTCCACTCTCTCCATACCTCTTCAATATTGAACTTGAAGTTCTAGCTAGAGCAATAAGACAAGAACAGGGGATCAAAGGGTTACAAATTGGAAAGGACGAAGTCAAACTTTCACTATTTGCAGATGACATGATAGTCTACATAAGTGACCCGAAAAACTCTACCAGGAAACTCCTACAGCTGATAAACACCTTCAGCAAGGTAGCAGGATACAAAATTAACTCAAAAAAATCTGTAGCCCTACTGTATACAGATGATAAACTCAATGAGAAAGAAATCATGGAAACATCACCTTTCACAATATCCACAAGCAACATAAAATATCTGGGGGTAACACTAACCAAAAAAGTGAAAGACCTGTACAATAAGAACTTTGAGACTTTAAAGAAAGAAATTAAAGAAGATACCAGAAAGTGGAAAGATATCCCATGCTCTTGGATAGGCAGAATTAACATAGTAAAAATGACAATCCTACCAACAGCAATCTACAGGTTCAACGCAATCCCCATCAAAATCCCAACACAGTTTTTCACAGACATTGAAAGAACAATGCTCAACTTTATATGGAAAACTAAAAAGCCCAGGATAGCCAAAACATCTCTTTACAATAAAAGATCTTCTGGAGGCATCACCATCCCTGACTTCAAGCTCTACTATAGAGCCATAGTTATGAAAACAGCTTGGTATTGGCACAAGAATAGACAGATAGACCAATGGAATCGAATTGAAGACCCAGATATTAACCCACTCACCTACGAACACCTTATTTTTGACAAAGGTGCTAAATCCATACAATGGAAAAAAGATAGCATCTTCAACAAATGGTGCTGGCACAATTGGTCGGGCATGCAGAAAATTGCAGATTGATCCATACCTGTCACCATGCATGAAACTTAAGTGCAAATGGATCAAAGATCTCAGCATAAATCCAGCCACACTGAATCTTCTAGAAGAGAAAGTGGGAATAACCTTGAACAAATTGGCACAGGAGAACGATTCCTGAACATCACGCCAGAAGCACAGACACTGAGGTCTGCAATCAATAAATGGGACCTCCTGAAACTGAGAAGCTTCTGTAAGGCAAAGGACACAGTCAGTAAGACAAAACGACCACCCACAGAATGGGAAAAGATCTTCACCAGCCCCACATCTGACAGAGGACTTATTTCCAAAATATACAAGGAGCTCAAGAAGCTAGCCACCAAAACACCATACAATGAAATTAAAAAGTGGGGTGCAGAACTAAACAGAGATTTTCAACAGAGGAATCTGAAATGGCTGAAAGACACTTAAGAAAGTGCTCAAAATCCTTGGCCATCAGAGAAATGCAACTCAAAACAACTCTGAGATACCACCTCACACCTGTCAGAATGGCTAAAATCAAAAATTCCAATGACAACCTATGCTGGAGAGGTTGCGGAGAAGAAGGAACACTGCTCCATTGCTGGTGGGAGTGTGAACTTGTAAGACCGCTTTGGAAAGCAGTATGGTGGTTGCTCAGAAAAATGGGAATCAATCTACCTCAAGATCCAGCCATTCCTCTCTTGGGTATATACCCAAATACTGCATGTCCATACAACAAGGACATATGTTCAACCATGTTCATAGCAGCATTGTTTGTAATAGCCAGAACCTGGAAGCAACCTAGATGCCCCTCAACTGAAGAATGGAAAGAGAAAATGTGGTACATTTATACAATGGAGTACTACTCAGCAGAAAAATGCAATGGAATCTTGAAATTCGCAGGCAAATGGATGGAACTAGAAGAAACCATCCTGAGTGAGGTAACCCAATCACAAAAAGACAAACATGGTATGTACTCACTCATATATGATTTTTAGACATAGAGCAAAGTTTACCAGCCTATAATCCTCTTCCCCAAAGAAACTAGAAATCATGAATGATTCTAAGGGATAAATGGACCCCAGGAATGGGAAGTGGCATAAACTCCAGAGCTAATTGAGAGCATGAGGGTAGGGGAGTGGGTGCTGCCACAATAAGAGCACAAGAAGAAGAGGAGAGGAGAAGAAATGGAGGAGCAGATATATTGAGTTGGGGGAAGAATAGAGGAGAGAGAGCAGGATGAGAGATACCATATCAGAGGGAGCCACTATAGGTCCGAGAAGAGATCTGGAACTAGAAAGATCTCCAGAGACCTACAAGGATGACATGATCTGACAGTCCGGGCAGTGGAGGAGAGGATGGTATAGAAGCCCTTCCCCTAGAATGAGAGTGATGACTACTCTCTATGCTATCCTAGTCCTCATCCAGTGGCTGATGGAGGAAGAGACAGACATCCAGAGAAATACACTGAGCTGAAATCTGGAACCTAGTTGAAGAGAGGGAGGAATGAAGAACGAAGGGGTCTGTACCAGGTTGGAGAAACCCACAGAAACAGTTGGCCTGAAAAAGGGAAAGCATGTCGACCCCAGATGCTCTTTGGGAGGCCAGTACGGGACTAATCCAGCCCCCTGATCATGGATGCCATTGGGAGGCCCCTGCACTCCTGGTAGCCTCCGGAGGTGGGCTGGCTTTTTGCCCTGGTGTATGTGGGGGCCTTCGAGAGCCCATCCCACTTGAAGGGATGCACTCTGTCTCTGACCACATGGGGAGGGTCCCAGGCCCAGCACAGGAAGATTTGGTGGACTTGGTGGAGCCCCGGTTGGGGGCCCTACCCTGCCTGGGGAGTGGTGGGTGGATGGGGTGGGGGTAGGTTGGAGGTGGGGGAGAAGGAATGGGGGTAAGGGGAGGGAGAGGGAGAGGGGGGGAATTACATGTGAAACAAGCCTGTTCCCTAACTTGAATTAATAATAAAAAAATGGAAAACACACACACACACACACACACACACACACACACACACACTCACACACACACACACACATATGCCACTGAGAATGAAAGAAAGAAATATCTGTATGAAACTGTATGAAATGAATAAGATGAATAAAAGAAATCATGGGAACCCAGGCATAAAGGAATGTTCTTAGGGAACAAAATAAAATGTAGGTAGTATTTAAGTGATATGAGAAAACAGTATGTTTATCTGGGGAGTTGGTGAGAATCAAGATGAAGACTTTAAAATTAATTGGTAACCAGGGATGATTTAGTATACTTCCCATACAGCCTTTCACTTCTAGATCCAAGTCTATTAATGGAATGAGTGTGAAATTGGATGATAACTTGCTGTGCAACCACAGGTTTAGAGGAAAATAAAAACAGCCTTGCTACGGAAAAACTTTGTTATAATTCTAATCATTTCTCAATAAAACATTCAATGAATATATCATTTGATGTCATTTACAGTATTTTTGTTCTTTTTTTACTGTATATTGTATTATATTGAAAGTAAATGTTTTTCAAATAACATATTTTGATAGTTATGGTTTACCATCCCCTACTACTCCTAGATGCTTTCCCCCTCCCCATACACTGAATTCCACACGTACTCTCTCTCTACATCCCTATTCCTCCCTCCTTCCCTCCCTCCCTCCCTCCCTCCTTCCCTCCCTCCCTCCTTCCCTCCCTCCCTCCCTCTTCCTTTCTTTCTTTCTTTCTTTATTTTCTTTCCCTCTCTCTCTCTCTCTCTCTCTCTCTCTCTCTCTCTCTCTCTCTCTCTCTCTTTCACTCTTCAGAAAACACATAAGCAAATAAAAACAAGGAATCAAGCCAGAATGTAAAAAACAAGTATGCAAAACACATACACACACAAACATAGGCGCCCCACAAACAAACAAAATCCATATAAACATAAAATCAGAAACCATAATATACAATGATAAGTCAAAAAGTGTACAAAGAAAACAATATGAATGAAAAATATACAAAAAATGCTATTGTTTGTTTTGTTGATAATCCACTGGCTTGGGTATGGGGCTTAGCCTTAAGTGTGGTTAATATACCCAGGGACAGGGACATTCCATTAAAGAAAACTAATATTACCTTGGCAAGCAGATGTCAGTTGAAGAGAGATTTTTTTGTTGGGGATGTCCACTTACACTTTTCATTGCTTGGACCAGGTCTGGCTTAAGCCTATAGAGTCCCTATGCTTTCTGACACACTTTCTGAGATTTGTGTGTGCATCTTTGCTGTTGTGTATGACAGGCACAGTTTCATTTGTGCCATTCATCACTCTGGCTCTTAATACATTTGACCTCCTCTTCCATATAGCTTCCTCAGCCCTGGTGGAAAGGGTGTGATGAAAAGAACCCACTTACTGCTGGGTTTCCAAAGTCTCAATGTTGGCACATTTGCAGTTATGGGTATCTGTGTTAGATCTTAACTACTGTAAGAGGAATATTCTTTGGTGATGGCTGAATAAGCCACGTATTATGAGTATAACAGAATATTATTAAGAGTCATTTTGTTCTTATATTCCTTTAGTAGAACAATGGTATCTCATTTTCCTCAAGCCCATGACCTATCAAGTCTTAGGTTTTTAGCCATGTAGCAGTATGACTCATACTTACATATTGTGGAATTAGCCTTAAATCCAATGGGATAGTGATTAGTTACTCCTACATTTGTTCCAGCCTTTAAGAATCATATAATGCAGGCAAGTCACCCTTTTAAATCCAATGGCTTTTATCTGGAGTGGTCCTTGACTTTATCCTCTGGTACTTTGTAGAATATCTTTCAGTAGAGATAAAGAATCTAGGCTGGCACTAGTTCAACTTGTCTCAGTTTCAATGAGATATATAAGTGTAATTTTGAGCAGTAGGGACTTACTATCCATTTCTAGAGAGCAACCACAGGTATGGCAATAGCTTGAGACATTTATGGGGTTCCATGTGGGCCCTCTGGCCAACAATTCAAAGAGATATAACTTATCCCTGGCACTGTAGGCTCCACTTGGTGTTAATTGTTATCTATTTCATGTATTATCTCCCCCATAATTTAATTACCCATTTAAATTCCTTTAACATACTAGTAGTAGTAGTAGTAGAAGTAGTAGTAGCAGCAGTAACAGTAGCTTCCCACATGACCACTCAGTCTCCCTTAGCGTTCATTGTTTCTCTTCATAATACCTCCTTTAACTCCTACTCCTTCCCCTTCTCCATTTAATCCTCACACAACAGTTTCCCCTGTCTCCCCATAACTATATATTCTATTTCCTCTTCCTTAGGAGATCCTCATCTACACCTACTTCCTTACCCTATACCTAATATTAATGGTTAAAAAGATGATAGTGTGTCTACTGAAGAGTTAAATTTTATCATTACCATATGAGAAAAATATACAGTATTTGTCTTTTGGAGTTTCGATAATTTCTCTTTTCTAGTTCTATCCATTAACCTAAGAACTTATTTCACCATTTTATTTCTTCACAGTTGAGTCATTTACTATTTTCATTATCCATCCATTCATTGAGGACATCTAGGTTGCTTCCAATTTCTGAGTATTATGAATAAAACATCAATGAACATGACTGAAACAGTGTCTTTAACAGGATGTAGAGGATGTAGTAGGAAAAGCATTCTTTGGATATATATATATATATATATATATATATATATATATTTCCCAACGTCCTGAAGAACCATTATAATAATTTCCATAGTGAATGTGCAAGTTTTAATTCCCATCAGCATTGAGTAAGCACCTCCCTTTTTCTGCATCCTCACAAACATGAGCTATCGTTTGTTTTACTGATCTAGGACATTCAGGCAGGTATAAGATAAAATCACAAACTAGCTTTGGCTTGCATTTCCCTCATGAATAAGGATGTTGGACATTTCTTTAAATGTTTTCCAGCCTGTTGTGTTTTTTATTTTTTAGAATTCTCTGTTTGGTGCTATACCACTTTTTGAAATTCTGTTATTTGTTTTCTTGATGTCCAGGTCTTTTGCAGTTTTTTATATAATGTATGTATTAACCATCTATCAGATTCATAATTCTTAAAGATATTTTCCAATTCTGTAGGTTACCACTTTACCCAAATAATGGTGTCCTTTGCGATTTCATTAAGTTCTATTGATTGTTCTTCTTAGACATTGTGCTAATGCTGTTCAGTTCAGAGAGGACTTTTTGTTTAGTGAAAGAAGGGATGGATGGTACCTCCCAAAGTTTTTTTTTTATGTTTCAGTCTTGTTTTAGCTTACACGAGTTTTTTGTGTTTCTATACAAAGCTGAAAGGAATTTTGTTTATCTGAGAATCATGTTAGAATTTTGATGGGGATTGTGTTGAATCCTTAGACTACATTTGGTCGGATAATCATTTTCACTAAAGTAAGTGTAGCAATCAATGAGCATGGGAGATCTTTCCATCTTCTGAGGCCTTCTTCAGTATCTTTTAACAATGTCTGAATTTTTTATTGCAAAAATGTTTCATTTACCACAAGATAGTTTTAGGATATTTTGAAAAATGTGGTTTCCTAGGTTTCATTCTCAGTCTCTTTGTTTATATATAGAAGAGCTACTGATTTTTGTAAAATACTCTTGGATCCATCCACTTTCCTGAAGTTGTATGTCAGCTCTAGTAGTTCCACAGTGGAAGTTTTAGGGCCACTCTTGTATACTATCATAGCGTCTGCTGTTGTAGGACAATCTGGTTGTACACTTCCAGTTCCATATGCTAAGTAGACAATTTGGAAGATTATGCTTGCAGGGAAATGATAAAAACAACAACATCAGTAAAGCAAATGAGCCATGTCCAGGCCACAAAATCATCTGACCAGATATAGTATGCTTAAAAATGTGCTTAGATGCTAATGAAAGAAAAAAATGGATATATTAAGACATAAAAATGCATAGTTTCAAAATAACAATCTTTAAGATTAAAGTAATATGTGTATTAAGCCATGTAAGGATGGAAAATACACAGGGCATCCAGATACTGTAGGGTATTGTGTTGATTTTGAGGTTTTTAAATGCTAATGAACAAAAAAACAATAGCTGCTAAGAGACATTAGATTATGGAAATTGCTGAATTATACCAGCCTATATATTTTAATGATACCTTAACTTAAGAATGGAAGTTAGAAAATTTGTTATGTTGGAGGAGAGGTTGTCCTTTGATTTCCACGGGGGGAAAAATATGGATTCCTTCAAAATTAAAGACCAGATTGTTTGGGGTAGACCTCTTGAAAATTTTGACTATAGACATAAAAGAAGAAAGCAAGAAAAACTGCAAGAAAAAGGCAAGTATAACCTAATACCTTGATGTGGGAACAGCTCAGAGACTGGGTGAGACATGATAAATCTTGTTGGCAACAGAGTCTTCATGACAGTTGGTTTATACAGTACAAACTGATTAATAAAGTTGACAGATGCCAGCCAGGTGGTGGTGGTGGATGCCTTTAATCCCAGCACTCAGGAGGCAGAGACAGGTGGATCTCTTTTTAATTGAAGACCAGCCTGGTCTACAAGAGCTAGTTCCAGGACCTGACTCCAAAGCCACAGGGAAACCCTGTCTTGAAAAAAAAGTTGACAGATGTCTTTTAATTACTCATACATAGAAGAAAAATCATCTTTATCTGCATGCACATACTGCATATTGCCCACTTTTGTTAATACAGATAATTTATCTTATGATTAAAATTTTGTGAGTTTTCAAAAAAAAGGACCAGACATGAATAAAGACAAGTATTCCAGGTGATCCAACCTCTCAGAATGCTTATGTTGCAGTGTATTCAAATATCTACACCCAGAACAAATTCAAACTTGCTAGCTGAAATGGTCCAGCCTTATGGACTACTGCAGCCAGGACTTCAAATAACCCTTGCACTTTCCCATCACATAGAGACTAGACAATTCCTGGGCTCTATCAGGACTTGACCCATATTTCTCAGCATCTGCTAAGTATGCTGTCACACCCAGATAACATAGAGAAGTTTAGAGAACATGGTGCCCATATTCCCAAGAGGTGGGGTCAGTGGTTTGTGGTTGTTCATTGGATTAGGGAAGTTTATCATCATTTAGGTTTGGTTACAAGTTATTGGTCATGGTCAGGGAGAAAACTAAGCAAAGATTAGATTCAGGGATCTCATTCTGAAAAGAAAAAAGTGGTGATATAGGAAGGATAGGGTAAAAGTATGAATTATTGAATATACTTTTAAATTAAAATTAAACTATCTAAAATATTTTGCATAAGTGTGGATTTTTGTATATTTAAAGTTACATTTGTTATAGCATAGTACTATGCACATCATTTAAAATATAATTAAAAGTTCAATTCCTGAAAGGTATTATCATGAATGATTTAGGATAATTAAGAAATACAGATTAGAAGTCATAGATAATAATTAAATTGTATTCATGTTAAGTAAGTTTCCAAGTATAAACAGAAGTGTATTTGAAATGCGTGATCTTCAAACTCTTTGGAGACCTGCAGGATATGGCACTTAAGATGTTTTAATAACAAACTTTTCCTGACAATGAGACATGTCTGCTCCTGGAAGCACCACTTTACCTCAAAAAAGGATGATGAGCATCGAATAAACTCAATCTGGATTTTGCTTTCATTGTGGCAAATTATGTATGGGGTAAGTACTGACTTTGCCTCAACTGCTGACAGAATGCTGTCCAATTTGTACTAGAAATGCAGAAAAAAATTGACTGCTGAAATTTGCCAAGACAAGGTAGGATGCTCCTTGAAACTTTCCACTACACAGAAATTTTTGTCAGATTTTCTAGGAATGTAGGCTGAATGTGTTGCCCCCACATTGCAAAGAAACCTTGAGTGCCTGTCCAGGTAGCTTTGTTTTTTGTCTTTTCTATAGTTTAGGAAGTCGTAAAATTTTATCCTTTTTGGTTCTCTAATATGGGTTGAAGACTAGATAGTTATATCATTTTCTTTGTTAACAGATTCAGAAGTGAATCTTTTTTATGATTTTTTTTATTTTAATAGTTCAAATTAGGAACAAGCTTGCTTCACATGTCAGTTCGTTCTCCCTCTCACCCCCCAACATCCCACCTGCCCCTAGCCATCTCCCCTCCACTCCCCAGGCAGGGTAAGGCCCTAAAAAGTGGCTCCCCAAAGTCTACCACATCATTCTGGCTCAGGCATAGGCCCTTCCCCATGTGTCCAGGCCAAGAGAGCATCCCTTCATATGGGATTAGCTCTCAAAATCCCTTTTTTTCTTTATAAGACATTATATATTTAATACAGTGAGTTACTCCTGTACAAATGGAAAAAAATTAAGTTCAACATTTCTAGACCAATATGGATGTTAATTTTTGTGCAATGCCAACTCAATATGGTAAACTGGGATAGTTTTTTCCAAAGTTGATAGCACAGCTAAAGTTTCCAAAAATTCAAATTTATATATATATATATATATATATATATATATATATATATATTATATATCCATATATCCATATATATATAATATTTATATAAAAAGACCAATAATGGCAGTATGCATAAATAGCAGCAATAGCTTTTCAAGGTTCTGCAGTCATTTGAACAAAATTGTAGAGACATCCAGCACTCTCCACTTAAAAAAAAAAGTAAAAAGAAAGTCTCAGAAAAACAGCACAGTTTTGTTACTATTGTGGTACCTGGCACCATTTTTTAATTAGCTTCTCAATCATCAACTGGAAGGAAACCATTCTGAGAAACACCATTAAAAACAGCTCCGATAAAGCACGGTCACTACTATGTATCATAAAGCAGGTCCACATATGAGTGAGTACATATCATGTTTGTCTTTTTGTGATTTGGTTAACTTGCTCAGAATGGTTTCTTCGAGTTCCATCCATTTTCTGCGAATTTCAAGATTCCATTGCTTTTTTCTGCTGAGTAGTACTCCATTGTGTAAATGTACCACATTTTCTCTATCCATTCTTCCGCTGAGGGATATCTAGGCTGCTTCGAGTTTCTGGCTATTACAAATAATGCTGCTATGAAAATGGTTGAACAGATGTCCTTGTTATATGACTTGTTATATGTGCTTCTTTTGGGTATATGCCTAGGAGTGGAATTGCTGGGTCTTGTGGAAGACTCTTTCCCATTTTCTTGAGGAGTTGCCATACTGATTTCCAAAGTGGCTGTACAAGTTGGCACTCCCACCAGCAATGGAGGAGTGTACATCTTTCTCCACATCCTCTCCAGCACAAACTGTCATTGGCATTTTTGATTTTAGCCATTCTGACAGGAATAAGATGGTATCACAGAGTTGTTTTGATTTGCATTTTCCTGATGTCTAAGGAAGTTGAACACTTTCTTATGTGTCTTTCAGCCATTTTAGATTCCTCTATTGAGAATTGTCTATTTAGTTCTGTACCCCATTTTTTAATTAGATTGTTTGGTGTTTTGGAGAATAGCTTCTTAAGTTTTTTGTATATTTTGGAGATCAGCCCTCGGTCAGATGTGGGGTTGGTGAATTTCCCAGTCTGTGGGCTGTCATTTTGTCTTGCTGCCTATGTCCTTTGCCTTACAGAAGCTTCTCAGTTTCAGGAGGTCCCATTTATTAATTGTTGATCTCAGTGTCTGTGCTACTGGTGTTATGTTCAGGAAGTGGTCTCCTGTACCAATTAATTCAAGGGTATTTCCCACTTTATCTTCTAGTAGGTTAAGTGTGGCTGGGTTTATGTTGAGGTCTTTGATCCATTTTGACTTAAGTTTTGTGCAGGGTGAAAGGCTTAGGTCTATCTGTAGTCTTCTACATGTTTGCATCCATTTATGCCAGCAAAATTTGTTGAAGATGTTCTCTTTGTTCCAGCATATATATTTGGATTGTTTGTCAAAATCAGGTGTTCCTAGGTGTGTGGGTTAATTTCAGGTTTTTCAACTCTATTCCATTGGTCTACCTGTCTATTTTTGTGCCAATACCAAGCTGTTTTCAGGACTAAAGCTCTGTAATAGAGCTTAAAGTTAGGGATAGTGATGCCTCCAGAATTTCTTCTAATGTACAGGTTTGTTTTGGCTATCCTGGGTCTTTTGCTTCTCCATATAAAGCTAAGAATTGTTCTTTCAAGGTCAGTGAAGAAATGTTTTGGGATTTTGATGGGGATTGCATTGAATCTGTAGATTGCTTTTGGCAAGGTTGTCATTTTTACTATGTTGATCCTGCCTATCCAAGAGCATGGGAGATCTTTCCATTTTCCGGTTTCTTCTTTAATTTCCTTCCTTATAGACTCAAAATTCTTACAGTACAGGTCTTTCACTCTTTTGGTTAGTGTTACTCCAAGGTATTTTATGTTGTTTGTGGCAACTGTAAAGGGTGATGTTTCTCTGATTTCTTCTCCACCAATGTGTCATCTGTATATAGTAGGGATACAGATTTATTTTGAGTTAATTTTGTATCCTGACACTTTGCTGAAGGTGTTTATCAGCTGTAGGAGTTCCCTGGTTGAATTTTTTTGGTCACTTAGGTAGACTATCATATCATCTGCATATAGTGAGCGTTTGACTTCTTCCTTTTTGATTTGCATTCCCTTGATCTCCTTTTGTTGTCTTATTGCTCAACCTAGAACATCAAGGACAATATTGAAGAGATATGGAGAGAGTGGGCAGCCTTGTCTTGGTCCTTATTTTAGAGGAATTGCATTGAGTTTCTCTCTATTTAATTTGATGTTGGCTGTTGGCTTGCTGTATATTGCTTTTATTATGTTGAGTTATGTTCCTGTTATCCCTGATTTCTCCAGGACCTTTATCATGAAGGGGTGTTGGATTTTGTCAAAGGTTTTTTCAGCATCTAGTGAGATGATCATGTGATTTTTTTTCCTCAGTCTGTTTATATGGTGGATTACATTGATGGATTTTTGTATGTTGAACCATCCTTGCATCACTGGGATGAAGCCACCTTCATCGGGATGGATGATTTCTCTGATGTGTTCTTGGATTAGATTTGCCAATATTTTATTGAGAATTTTTGCATCAATGTTCATGAGGGATATTGGTCTGTAGTACTCTTTCTTAGTTTTGTCTTTGTGTGGCTTGGGTATCAAGGTTATTGTGACCTCATAAAAAGAGTTTGGTAATGACCCTTCAGCTTCTACTGTGTGGAATTCTTTGAGGAAAATTGGTATTAGCTGTACTTTGAATTTCTGGTAGAATTCTGCACTGAAGCCATCTGGCCCTGGGCTTTTTTTGGTTGGGAGACTTCTAATGACTGCTTCAATTTCAATAGAGGTTATAGGTCTATTTAAGTTGCTTATCTGTTCTTGATTTAATTTTAGTAAGTGAAATCAGCCCAGAAAATTGTACATTTCCTTTGGATTTTCAAATTGTGAGAAATATGGGTATTCAAAGTATGACCTTATGATTCTCTGGATTTCCTCTGTGTCTGTTGCTATGTCCACCTTTTGATTCCTGATTTTATTAATTTGCATGTTCACTCTTGGTTGTTTGGTAAGTTTAGATAAAGGTTTGTCTATCTTGTTGATTTTCTCGAAGAACCAACATTTTGTTATATTGATTTTTGTATTGTTCTCCTAGTTTCCATTTTATTGATTTCAGCCCTCAATTTGATTATTTCCTGGCATCTGCTCCCCCAGGGTGCATTGACTTCTTTGCTTTCTAAAGCTTTCATTTGTGCAGTTAATTCTCTAGTGTGATTATTCTCCTGATTTTTCATGTGGGCATTTAGCACTATAAACTTTCCTCTTAGCACTGCTTTCAGTGTATCCCATAGGTTTTGATATGTTGTGTCTGCATTCTCATTGAATTCTAGGAAATCTTTAATTTCTTTTTTTTTATTTCTTCCTGGACACATGAATTGTACAATTTGGTGTTGCTTAATTTCTATGAGTTTGTAGGTTTTCTGTAGTTCTTGTTATTGTTGAATTCTAATTTTAAAGCATGGTGGTCTTTTAAGACATGGTGTGTTATTTCAATTTTTTGTACTTGTTGAGGTTTGCTATGTTGCCAAGTATGGGGTCTATTTTAGAAAAGGTTCTATGTGGTGTTCATAAGAAGGTAAATTGTTTTGTATTTGGGTGGAAAGTTCTATAGATATCTGTTAAGTCCAATTGCGCCATAACTTCTATTAGTTCTTTTGTTTCTTTGTTAAGTTTCTGTCTGGTATTCCTGACCAGTGGTGAGAGTGGGGTATTGAACTCTCACACTATAAGTGTGTTCTGTTTTATATGTGATTTGAGTTTTAGTAATGTTTCTTATACAAACGTGGATGCCTTTGTATTGGGGGCATAAATGTTCAGAATTGAGACTTCATTCTGATGTATGTCTCCTGTGATGAATAGGAAATGAACTTCTTCATCTTTTTTGACTGATTTTAGTTTAAAGGCCAATTTATTGGATATTAGGATTGCTACCCCAGCTTGCTTCTTGGGTCCATTTGATTGGAAGATCTTAGGTACCATCTGACTTTGAAGTTGAGGTGAATATCTTGTATGCAGCAGAAGGAAGGCATCTGTCTTCTTATCCATTCTACTAATCTTTGTCTTTTTATAGGGGAGTTAAGACCATTAATGTTGATGGATATTAATGACCATTGGTTGTTGTTCATTTTTGTTTGTATTTGATTTGGTGATTGTGGAGAGATTATGTGTGGGATTCTATCCCTTTTTATCTTTTGACTGTTGGTAAGTTGGGTTTATCTATTGCCTATGTTTTTCTGGTTGTAGTTAACTTCCCTGGGCTGCAGTTTTCCTTCCATTTCTTTCTGTAGGGTTGGATTGGTGGATATGTATTGTTTGAATCTGATTTTGTCATGGAATATCTTGTTTTCTCCATCTATATTGATTGAAATCTTTGCTGGGTATAGTAGTCTGGGCTGGCATACACAGTCTCTTAGTGTAGATAGAATATCTATTCTGGACCTTCTGGCTTTCAGAGTTTCCAAGGAAAAGTCAGCTGTGATTCCAATAGGTATGCCTTTATAGGTTACATGACCTTTTTCCTTTGCTGCTCTTGATATTTTCTCTTTTTTTTTTGTATGTTTGGTGTTTTGATTATTATGTGGCAAGGTGACCTTTTTTTTGGTCCAGTGTATTTGGTGTTCTGTAGGCTTCTTGTACTTTCATTGGTATGTCTTTCATTAGGTTGGGAAAGTTTTTTTTCTATGATTTTGTTGAATATGTTTTCTGTGCCTTTGAGTTGGATTTCTTCACCTTCTTCTATACCTATTATTCTTGGGTTTGGTCTTTTCATGGTATCCGATATTTCCTGGATATTTTGTGATAGGGATTTGTTGGACTTAAGATTTTCTTTAGTTGATGAATCTACTTCCACTAGTGTATCTTCAATTCCTGAGATTCTCTCTTCCATATCTTGTATTCTGTTCGTTATGCTTACATCTGTAGTTCCTGATAGTTTACCCAGCTTTTCTATTTCCAGCATTCCTTCAGAATGTGCTTTCTTTATTGTCTCTATTTCAATTTTTAGGTCTTGAACTGTTTTCTTGAGAGATTTGTTGATATCTTGTATTTTTTGGTTTGTTTTTTCTGCCATTTCTTTAAGGGATTTTCTCATGTCCTCTTTGAGGTCATCTCTCATTTTCATGAAGTGCTTTTAAAGTCATTCTCTTATGGCTCATCTACATCGTGATGTTCATGTCTTACTGGTGTATGGTTACTAGTCTCTGGTGGTGTCATATTGGGTTTTCTGTTATTGGATGTGCTTTTATCTTGTCCTCTTCTCATCCTTTCTTCTGGTGGGTGTAGCAAGAGTTTCTTGTTCTCCTGGTGGGTGTGGGACCAAGGTTTTCTTCTGGTAGATTCAAACAGATCCAATACCCTGATGTCAGTCCTCCACTCTTGGATGGAGGTGTCACTGTTACCCCAGCATAGGCAGTGTTCGGGCATGCCGGGTCCCACTGGGCCAGTAGTTGGATACAGAGTTGTCACCGGGGCCTCAGTGTTCGGATCCCACCGCCGAACTTTGCCTGGCATGCAGGTCTATTTTGTCAGATGATTCTGAGCAGCTACGTCGAACAGGAACTGGAATCAGCTCCTGGCCTACCTGGTCTGGTGGATCCATATGCATAATCTTACCAGGGCTTTTTATCATGAAGTGTATTCTGTTTTCTCAATGGACTTTTCTGTATCTAATGAGAAATGATAATGTTGTTTTCATTGTTCAGTCTGTTTATGTGGCAGATTGCATTTAGTTTTCCATATGTTGAACTATCTGTGCATTTCTGTGATGAAGCCTATTTGATTATGTTGGATGATCTTTGTGATGTGTTCTTAGATTTGCTTTGTAAGTAAGGGAAATTGGCATGTAGTTCTCTATATTTTTTTCATGCTTTGTGTGGCTCAAGTATCAGGAAAATTGTGGCCTTGTAAAAAGATTAGAGAAAGTTCCTTCAGTATTTATTTTGCTGAATAATTTGTGGAATATTGGCCTTAGCTCTTCTTTAAAGTTATGACATCATTCTGCACTGAATTATTTTGGCCCAGAGCATTTTTGGGGGAGAAACTTTTAATTACTACTTCTGTTTTATTTGGGGTTATTAAAGTATATAAATGCTTATCTTGGTTTAAATTTGGTAGATCTTATATATTAAGAAATCTATTCATTTCTTTAATGCTTTCCAATTTCAGACATTACAGATTTTTATTAAAGTATGTCCTTATGATTCTTAGGATTTTCTCACT
Organism: Cricetulus griseus; assembly: GCF_003668045.3. NCBI lineage: Eukaryota > Metazoa > Chordata > Mammalia > Rodentia > Cricetidae > Cricetulus > Cricetulus griseus. The sequence continues at coordinate 85,514,077 of NC_048604.1, forward strand.
CTATGTTGTAAGGTCATCCTTTTCATCTCTAAGTTTATGAATTTGAATCTTCACTCTTTCCTAGTTAATTGAAATAAGGTCTGTCAATCTTGATGGTTTTTAAAATAACCAAAAAATCATTTCACTGATTCCATGCATTTGGTTCATTTCCTTGTTTCTAACATAATGAATTTAGACCTGAGTTTGATTATTTATGTCATTTATTCCTTTTCACTGTTATTTCTTTTCTTTTTATAGAGCTTTCAGTTGTGTCATTAATGTGCTAATATGAGATCTTACAAAATTTTATATAAATATGTAAAGCTGTGTACTTGCCTCTTAAAGCTGTCTTCACTTTGTCTCATAAATTTGGGTATTTTATCTTTGTATTTAATTGAGAAAAGTTTGACATTTCTTTCTTGATTTCTATGTTGATCTCTTTTTCTTTTAGTAGTGGCAAGTTTATTTTCCATGTAAACTTTCTATTGATGTTGATGTCCAGTTTTAATCTGTAGTTTTCAAGTAGAATTCAGGGTGTTATTTTAATTGTCATATATTGGTTGAGGCTTCCTTTGCATCTGAATATGGGTTTGATTTTTATAAGTAATTTTTATTTAATCTATAGCAAAGTTTCTTCCATTAACTTAAATGTCCTTTGGTATGGTACATAGGTGCTACGAATTGCAATTTTTTCCTGGTGATTTTCTTTTCATGAGTATATAGTATCCTCAATCTCTCTTGATTAATTTTGCTTTGAGTTTATTTTGTAAGATATGAAATGAACACATCAGCTTGCTTCTTGGAACCATTTGTTTGGAGTAAGTTTTCCCTTCTTTAATTATGAGGGGATGTCTATCATCGTTGATAAGTTATATTTTCTTGAATGCAGAAGAAATATTGATGTTGTTTACTAGTCCAATTTGTTAGTCTTTGTTTTTGGAGTAACTGAGATACTTAATATTGAGATTTATGAACGGACAGCCTTTACTTACTTTCATATTTTAAAGGAGTTTTGCCAAGGTTTTATATTTAGTAAACACTAAGAAATTATCTGCAAATAATATGCAATTCTCAGAATATTGTGGCATTATTATAAATAGAGATTTATGTTGCTGTTTTCCAAATTCCAATTGATATCTTTTATTTCTTCCAATGATTTTCAAATAAAATTTACCTAGTTGTCTAAGAAATGATACTAAATACAGGAAGTAGCAAAAGCTTAATTTTCAAACTATGATATATTTTGTCAAGAAATGATTTCTAATACTAAAATCAGTTTAATTGATGTTTTTTATTAATGGTTTCTGCTTAATAGTTTTCTGTGGTTTTCTTTAGTAACTAATTTGCAATCTAAGACTTGAATTTAACTTTGTTTAATGATCTATTGATATTTCTTTTTTTCACAAATGTCTCATTATGTTGCCCAGGCTGGTTTTAAATTCATATTTCTTCTTCAGTCTCTGAGAGAATGGTGGAATAAAAGTATGTTCCACTGTGCCCCAGTGTCCATGAATAATGTCATTGTTGTAATTAATGATATAATTAGAGTTTTATATCTAGAAATATAATCTAAATCTTTAATAACAATCTATATCATAACTATTATTCTGAACTAAAATGTAATTGACTTAAAATGTTGGAGTCTGTAATAGCTACCTTATCATAAAACTTATAGTTTCATAAAAAGAAGAGTCAAGCATTTCTCACATCTTAATTGTTATAATTAATAATGCATTTCCTCATGAGAGTCTTTTTATAAGCCATGTTTACATCAAAAGTTCATTCATACACTTTGACATGGTTAATTAGAGGTATGGTGTGATTGATGTAGATGTTCATATTTTATAAGCATACCTGTCAGAATAAATTTTATTGTTGAATATAGAAAACAACTGAAACTGCACTGACTTTATTTCTTCCATAAAGTTCAGGGAAACAGAAAAGTGAATTTTTGCTTGCCACTTTTCTAAAGGGCTCAACCAAAAGTTCTTTCTCATAGACTTTGTCACATGAACATTTTTCATGTTCTCAATATTACAATCTTACTTCATATAATTTTTCTCAATGATTAATTTAAGTACCCCTCTGATCTTTAGCAAACATGAACTACAGATTTAATCAAGTTTGCTTTATTTTCTGAGTTAAAATCTTGAGTGCAATGCATGCATCTGAAATTTATACATTGAATTTTATTAAATAATAAAATAATATGTTAATGTTTTACTCTTTACTAATCATTTCAATGATATCTGGACAGATGAAGGCAAATTACTTTGATAGGTACATTAAAATGGCAATATACTCTTACCTTAAATAGTACAAATTTTGAATTGGTTACACATCCTAAATACATGAAATAATGTTAGATAATGGGTTAAAGATTTAGATCATGCAAGTTGGGCATGGAGGAAAGATATACTACAGTATTGCATTACCATTCTTTCTTCCAAATTAGAATAATTTTCAGTTATTAGAAAAATAACCTGAAGGTGTTTGCTACAGATCATTCCAGTCAATATAATTTTATTAAAAATAAAGTCATGAAATAGTCTGTAGATGAATGTGTACTTCTCTCTGGAAATGCCTAAAGTTATAGTCTTCTAACCTAATGAGATAGACTGCTTTAAAGCAGTATGCTGTTTTTAAGCAAATAGACAAGTCAGATATCCCTATAAGGCCTAATTGAAATGGAAGATTCTTGATCCTAAACCATACAAATAGATTCATAGTTATTATCTTTATGTAGTGTTCAACTGACTTAATAGAAATGAGATGAAATACCTCATAATACACACCAGAAATAAACTGCTGTCTACTAATATATCAAAAACTACAAGTGCTACTGTGACTCAAAGCTGTATATTTAAGGAAATATAACAGTTTAAATGATTTCCTTGTTCAAGACAATTTCAACTTGCTCATAAAAAATATATATACAAGCTAAAGTGCTGGGATTTCATATTGCCATCCCTTGCACCTGCAAATCATCAAATGAAACAGTTATTGTTATGATTCTAAAATATCCACAGAAATTCCAAAAGAAATACAACTTGAATATTTTTGCATTTTTTAACATTGCAAAGTTCCTCACAGTTTGGATTAGTTGTTAGATTCATTCTGAGAATACCCAGTTGTGAATGGTATAATACTATGTTGTTATAATTTAAGTGAATTAGTTCAAATTGAAAATATATCTTCAACTACATTGTATTCTTATCTGAACAGTGTGTTTCAGTGGGCAATTAGAAAGACAAAGACAACTGAACTTTGGAGGAATTAACTGATGTCATTGAGATGTAAAACCAATGGAACAATGAGTTTTACTTCTTTATTTTCAATGATAAATTTACTAAGATAGCAGTTACCTGGTGATTCTGCTTCCTGTGCTGGAATGTATATATGAATAAAATAGAGATTTACAACAATGCATTTTTTATGAAATTTGTACTTTTCTTGTCGTTAAGATTTTTAGCATTGTCCTTATATATATTTAATAACTAGGAGAAGTCCTGAATGGTAGCAATTACCAATTTTGTGGAATACCCTCAAACTTGGTGATTTCAATACACATATAAGATAATACTGTCAAGTCAGGAACAATCGGAAAATTGGTAGCATGAGCCAATGTTAACTGGTTCAAACACAACACTGGATATTCCCTAATTAATGAATTAAATTTTCATATAACTATTAGGGTTTTTAATGCTACTTTTAATTTAATCACATCAGAGAACAGGAGTTTCTACAAATAGTACCATAGACCTCAGAGTTAATGAATACCAAGATAAATTGACTTAGTTTATTAAATTTGGTCATACTTCATATAAAACGATTGAGTACTACCTTGTATCTTGTACTCAAACATAAGCCATATGGGTCTATAATTAACTATTTATATAAAATTTCCATTTTTCTCATTGTAATAAATGATTGTATGTAATGAACTATAATCTGAGGCTTTTTAAAACAAATGTGCTACATAAATTTGGAAATATTAGTACCATAACATGTGCTAAATTCCATGAAAACATGTTTTTATTTGTTTTTGTTTTGTTTTTTGTTTTTGCTAAGTATCAGTTCTCCACATGTATTCCTGAAAGACAATGGAAGATTCTCTTATCTCCCATCTCTTATAGCTAGGTTTTCTTTCAACAGTTACTATCATGCTTGCTTACCTGAAACAGTTTAAACTTAAAATCAATGCATTGCCTACAACTTCCTTACTCAAGTCTTTTTTTTTCAAGACAGGGTTTACTATGCAGCTTTTGAAGCTATCCTGGCACTTGCTCTGTAGACCAGGTTGTTCCTCAAGTCTTTGTAGAGAAGAATATTTATATACTAAAACAAGGAAAACCCTAAAACTTAAATTTTTTATTGGGTTTTGAGTAGTAAATTAAACACTTCCACAAACAGTTCCAGTGAAATATGCTATGGATTCATAATATATGAGAGTATAGTTTTCCAGTATAGATAAATAAGAGATTCATTGCTAGATTGTGTCTATAAATACTGGGAATTTCTGGAATGAAATGTTTCTAAATAAAATAGTATTTATGAAAGGATATTCAAAATGTCTTTTCATTTCCTGTCATTGTTCCTGTTGCAAAATTACCTGTGTCTTCTTTAATTTAATGTTTGGTTCATTCTAAAGACATCTAACTGTGAAGGGTATAATACTGTATGGGTATAACTAAATTTATTCAAACAGAAAACATCATCACCTACACCATATTTGTGTTCTAAAAGTCTATGTCAAACACAAGAAAATTAAACCTAAGTTGTTTTTAAATAATTTAATCTATATATACTATTTTGTAATACTCTCTTATAATCATTATGGACAAAGTAAAATTTTCTTAACTTTATATGTAACAATATTTGCATTTGTATTTTGCAATAAAAAGATTATCAATGTAAAATTGTAATGAGAATAATTTGTTGTTTTAGCCTTCTAGCCTTCTATACCAACTATAAAAATTAGTAATTTGTATAGAAAAATAACTACTTAAAACATTTTCTCATGAAAATACATGAATTTGTTTTAATGTTCGATGGGTTTTAAAGGGATTTTTGTGTTGTAAACTTATTTATGGTACATTTTACTCAGTTACTCGTGTGTTCACATTATATTGTGTAAGAATAACATATTGAATGTGCCAAGAGATGGCAAATAAATATAAACCAGTAAACTACCTTAATCAGAGTCTTGGCCAGTTAAATTTACATCTTATTTTTATAAAAGTTTGGCAGCCCTTGGTTGTTTATGTTATACAGTTCTATTTCTAGTAAAAGAAAAATATGCCAAATCAATAAAGGAACAGTTCACATAATCATTGCAATTTGCAAATAAGACATAGTAAATTTAAATGCAGTATACTCACATGCATTAATTTGAACACTGAATTTTTTCTTTTATTGTGATTTATTTCACTTATTATAATCTCCAGTTGCATGCATTATTTTTTTCTGAAAATGATATAAAATTGTTCTTTATGTCTGACAGAAATTCCATCATTGCATATATATATATATATATATATTATATATATATTATATGTGTGTGTGTGTGTGTGTGTGTGTGTATACATATATATCACATATATCATATATGTCACATTTTCTTTATCCATTTGTCTCTTGGTAGGCACCTAGGCTGACCCATTATTTGGTGATTGTGATCAGTGCTACAAATACTGGGGGGATAGCATTTATGTAGTGTGCTGACTTTGAGCCCATGGATTATACTTTTTAGGACTGGTAGAACTGAAAGCTACAGAGGTGCAATTTTTAGATTGGTGAGTTGGCTTTACATTGACTTTTATATTGGCCAAACCATTGACATTTCTACCAGTCGTAAATAAAGATTTCTTTTCAAATCCTTTAAAACCCCACATCTTTGTTGCTATTGTTTTCTCATTTTTATATATTTTTATTTTAATTTTCATTTATTTTACGTTCCAACTACAGTTCCCCCTGCCTTCCCTCTTCAATCTTGCCCCACTCCCCATCATACCACCCCTCATCTTCTTCACAGAAAGTGTAAGGCCTACAATAGGGAGACATGGCACATTAAGTTGAGGCTGTTCCAAGCCCCTCAACCCCTGCTTCAAGCCTTAGCAAGGACAGCTGGGCAGTGAGAAGTCCTTCATTGGACAGAACTAGACCCTCAGCCTATGAGTTACAGTTATGGTCCTTGGTCTGTTTGTGCCCTGACAGTTGGACCAGGATCTATTCTTAGTGCATGAACACTCAAAATTTACATGTATCTAAAATTTATTTCTGAAGGAGTCAAACTTCTATATGAGGACACTCAGTTTGTAGCACCAGTGTTACGATAAATCTTCTGCCAAAAGCTGCCTGAGCCCCACCACCACGTGTGTGCTTTACTCCAGCCGACCACCCGAGTTATGGCCCAAATGAATACACAGAAACTTGTATTAGGTTCAATGCTGCTTGTCCAATAACTAGGATCCCTCATCTGTTAGCTCAGTCTTACCTATCATAAATCTATATATTTTATAAGACTAATCTTATAGGATGCTTATTGGCGTCCCTCCTTGTCAGTGGATCACATTGTGCCTCTGGAGCAGGAGTGGAGGGGAAAAGAGATACTTCCTGTTTCTCCTCCTTTAAATATGAGTCTCCTTGCTATGTCACTTCCTGCCTGGATCACCACTTCTCTACTACATTTCCCAGAATCCTCTTTGAATCCTAGTCCTCTTCTAACTTGCTGTCTCATTGGTCAAACAGTATTTTATTCAAGGATCAATAAGATATACATACACAGAACATTCCCCATCACACCAGTCCAATTTTCCTTAAGGCAATAGACTTAAGTAAATGATCACATTATGAATATTTCAATCATGCAGGTAAATTAAATCATTTAATATTACAATTCTTTTAAGAAATAACTAAATCATGTGAAGTTATAAGGGAAGAAAATTATTCAATATTCCACATTTTGGTGTTAACCAAATAAGCAAAGACTATGAAATAAAGTGAATTTCATGATTCTATTTGCAATGTATAGTATATTCCTAATGTTCTGATATATTTAAAGACAATTATTTATTTATTAATAAATAGTTACCAATAATACCACTGAAACATAACAACTACCCATATAAAACATATCGGTTTTCCTTCATTGTACTGAAACAAATAATGTAAAATATTTTCTCTCATCATTTTTTATATCCAGAAATATTGTAAAATATAAAGGAATGAGGGATAAGAAGAAGGAGGTACACACACACACACACACACACACACACACACACACACACACGCCCAAGAAGGGGAGACTGAGCTGTCAGTTTAAGCACAAATTGTTAGTTTTGCCTTGAAGCATCAGTGACAAAACACTTTTTATATTTTGTAATGTAGTAATTCAGTATAAAAACTCATTTATTTATAGTAGCCACTCCACTCATCATAATTCTTCTTTTTGTATACATTGGTTTTATTGTAACAAAGCAACTTGTATACTTCAACATTTAAAAATGAGCATCTTTTTCCTACCAGTGAAAACAAACAAAATTAAAAATAAAGTTACAACAGAGAATTTCATTTCTAAATAAAACTCTACACATTCTGCTGATTCTCCTGTTGAGTGGTAGGGCTCAAGTCATCATTAGGAAAGAATTTTATTTTAAAAGTGTAGCCTTCAACTGCAAGGATGTCTGTTAAACATCACAATTATACATGCCAACGGAGAAGCCATGTTGTCACAATGCCCACGTACCCCACAGACACCTCAAACCCACCCTTGCTGACCTTCTATACATCACCTTTATCTTTTGTTTTTTCATTTTCTTAAACAAGAGAAAGTAGATAGATACACTGTTGGTAAATGCTATCTGTATTCACATAGAGACACAGTGTAATCTCTGAGCCCAATATACAGATAAAGGGGAAAAATGCTAGAAATCTATGCACTACTACACAGAGGCCTAGCACCCCCCAGCCTATGACAGAGCCCAGGGAGTAAGGACATTTTATTCCCCCAGAGAGCACATTGGCGTTATTGAATCCATAGTTTGAGAGGAGGATAAAAATTAATTTACAACAGAAGAGTGGAGGTTCTTTTCTCATTGTATTTTGCTCAAAGTATTTCCTCCCAAATAAGTTGAGAACCATGGTGTTGAAAAGAAACATCAAAACAGGGCTACTGGGCATAAGAGGGATTGGGGAGGGAAGGGAAATGACTACAACTTGCTCCCAGGTACTGGAGAAAAGTGAAAATTAAAGAAAATTAAAAAGAGGGTTGGAATCCATCAGTCTTCTCTGCTAGTCATCTTTGCCTTCATCCTCCTCTCCTTCATCCCCTTCATCTTCTTCATTTTCATATGCATCCCCTTCAACATCTTCAAAGCATTCCTCCTCCTCCTCCTCCTCCTCCTCCTCCTCCTCCTTCTCCTCCTCCTCCTCCTCCTTCTCCTCCTCCTACTCTTCTTCTTCTTCTTCTTCTTCTTCTTCTTCTTCTTCTTCTTCTTCTTCTTCTTCTTCTTCTTCTTCATCGTCATCATCATCATCATCATCATCTTCTGCCTCTCCTTCTTCATCATCCATATCAGGAACCAAATAGTACTGAAAGGGGTTTGGCCAAATATCGTCATTTATGACCTCTCCTAATTCATCAGCACATGCATCATAGTGGTCAGCAAACCAGGTAAAGAAGCTCTCTGGCTTTTTGTGTTGCCTCTTCCCGCTGGCCTTATTCTGTGTTTGACTTGAGTATTTTGTCAAATCCTATCCAGATTTCCATTTGATCTCACTGGACTTTGATGATGGGTCACCACTCTCTTTCAGATGAAATTCTTCGGAGAGAACTTTATTTTCAAAGTAAGGATTTTCATCAAAATAAAAATCTATTCTGTAACCTGATTTAATGTCTTCAAATTCTGTCACTTAAACTCTGGTCAAGTAATGCAGACTCTTCACCTTCTTCCCCATGCAGTGCAGACACTTGTGGATGGTTGACAAATGTTGTTACCCAAAATGTGGAATTTTGGCTATCAATTCTGACCTCTTTTGAAAAAAAAATGGTTGGTGGAGTTTGCTATATTTTTGTTCTACTTTCAAACTTTCCTCACTGGCTTTTTCATTAAGTCTGTCTATTTCACTTTGTACTTTGTCAATGTGTTCAGTTGCTTCTTGCTGTTCTTTTTCTCCCTTCGGCAGGCCAAGAGAGGCTGATTTGTCATCCAGCTTCGAGACAGGAACTGACTTCAGTTTCTTGGACTGAGGCAGGAGCGCAGATTGCCGTTTCCGGGCCATGGCACGAGAGAAGTAGTGAGAAGCCAGTGGACAGAGCCTCGGTGCTCAGAGCAGGAACTCCACACTTCATAATTCTTAACAAAATAATAACAAAATAAGAAAAAATGCAATACCCATTCCTGATTGTGTTTTGAAACAATCAAAGCAAAAAATATTTCAAATAATTATTTGCTTCTATTTTAATCAAAGACATCTAAACCCTCCAGGGAATGATTGCATGGGAAAGATAAAAGCTTAGTTCATGAGGCAGACAAGTTTTTGAACCTATCAGTAATCCTAAAGAAATTCTATTTCAAATAAAACTTCTGTTACATTCTATTAAAGAAATTAATACAATTCATTCATTGTATTGTAAAGTCATTCAACAGTAGTCCCAAATATGTAACCTGAATTTGCATAAAGGGTCACTGAATTTTCTTTATGAATGGAGAAAAAGTTATTTATTTTCAGAACAGAAAAACTTACATGTATCTAGCTTAAGAATGCATGTTCTGAAGAAATTATTTTAGCCTCTTATGTACTGGCATGTTTAAAAGTAACACAGCATGTATATGATTAACTTATAGAATTCATGCTTGATGTGCCATGCTTTGTTGATTTCCATAGGTGGCTTTCCTTAGAGGAGAAGTGAATGGCAGAGGGGCAGAGTGGTGGTGGAGGAGAATGGGTGGAGTGGATGGAGGAGAAACTTCAGTTTGGAGGTAAATAAATAAATTTTAATAAAATGTGCCACAACATAAATATGCTTTTCCAAAAACAATACTATATATCAGATTTAAAATAGATACCTTTCTCCATGTTTCAGATAATTATAGCTTCACAGTTACTGTCCAATAAAATTTGCAACTAACAGCAATTTTAAAATAATTCATGAAACTGCCTGATGCTTTTCATGTTATTATTTCATGGTATTTAACCTATTTGACCCTATTGTCTCAGGTGTTGAATGCTATTCTAGCTAAGAAAATTTTCATTCTTCCTTTTAAAACCTAAGAAGCATTTAGTGCCATAAATGGGGTAAAGAAGGTATGTGTGAATTTTTTCCTATTTTTTAATTTCATTTTACATTCCAACTACCATTTTCCCTCCCACCCCTCATCTCACACCCTCTAACTTCCCCCTAGCTCACCCCCATTCCACTCCTCCTCACTGATATGAGCTCCCATGTGGAGTCAACATAGTCTGACACAATAAATTCTGGCAGGGCCAGACCCCCACCCCATGCATTAAGACTGAGCTTGTTATCCTACCCTAAGGCATGGGCTCCAACAAGCTAGCTCAAATACCAGGTTTGTATTGTGGTCTTACTGCCAGGGGCCTCTCAGCTAGTCCAATCTTCACAAATGTCTCCCAAATATGGAGGGCCTAGTTTGGTCCCCTGTAGTCTCCACAGTTGTAGGTCTAGAGTTCATGAGTTTCCTGAAGCATGGTTCATCTGACTCTGTAGATTTCTACATCCTTATCTTGACCCCCAACCTTGTTCATATATTCCTGCTGCCTCTCTTCAAGTGGATTCCCAGAGTTTGGCATGGTTCTTGGTTGTGGATGTCTGCACATGGTTCCATCAATTACTGGCTGAGGGTTCTATGATGATAGTTAGGGCATTCATCAATCTGATTAAAGGGGTAGGTCAGTTCAGGCATCCTCTCCACTATTGCTAGTAGTCTTAGCTGGGGTCCTCCTTGTAGATTCTTGGGAGTTACCCTAGCACCAGATTTCTTCCTAAGCACATAGTGGCTGTCTCTTTTAAGACGTATCTTTCATTGCTCTTCCACTGCATTCCTCCCTGCCTCAGCCATCTTTTTCCCTGCTGCTCTCATCCCCTCCCTTGCCCCTTACCAATCCCACACTCCCAGTTTGTCTCACAGATCTCATCTAATTTCCATTCCCCTGGTGATCCATGTGTCCCTATTAGGGTCCTCCTTGTTACCACTAGCTTATCTGGAGCTGTGGATTGTAATTTGGCGGTATGTGTAGTTTTAAACTGTAAATAATGTCAGCATTGTTTTTTGTTCACCTGCAAACATCATTAGAAAATGGTACTAGTTAAGATTAAAAGTAAATTTATTTCCATCTTCTCAACTTTGCTACTCTATATAGCACTTCAAGCTTTTATGATTATTCTTTTTTTGTTTGATTTAACTTGTAATCTTTCCTTCAACTTCATCCCAGAAACCAAAAAGAGCATGCACAGTGACTTCATGGTTCTGTCATTTTTTTCCTACTGAAACGTAGGCCAGGAAATAAGTGTTTTGTTATTTTGTACTCAAAATTTTCTGTGGTTGGAAGGGCAAGAAGAAGGATTCAGGCAGCTGAAACTTCATCCTTGGGGAAAGCTTAACAGATGCTTCCTTTTACAGCTTTAAAGACCTATCCTGGCTTACACCCATTTGCATATTTAGGTCCGACACTCAAGCACCCCAAGATTTATGACAAGTGCAATTTACATGTGTGCAAGTGAAGGAGACATGAAAAACCTTAAGACTTTTCACTGTGCCACTTTACTTTGCTGATTTTCAACTCATGTCCTTCTGCTCCAGCCTTTCAAGCCTTGTGTGTAACCCCTCCGACATTTTCCTTCAGCACAGCTGCAAATGACGAAAAGAACTTTAGTCTGAAATTAAGTCCATACTCCATCATACCCTAACTAGGCATGTTCTTCTCACAGTTTAGTATCTCTCCTTTCCTTAAGGCTATAATGTTTTTTTTAAATCAATCTTTTCATTCAATGTTGTTAATTTTTTAAAAATAAGTTACCCCTTCATATCAAAATCATTATCTGGAGGCTTTCCTTGATTAAAAACACTAGGAAACACAGGAAGAAGCCAACCCCTCACAAAATGTACTTACCCCACAAAGTAAACTTGTTTCTGATTCCCCAGAGAGCAGCACTCCCTCCTCCCTGAGACATGCCCTGCTAGATACTCCTCCCTCCCCAAGCCTGAGGATAGGATGACAGTCCCCATTCCTCATGTCTCCACACAACTTTCCTGAACCAACAGTGTGCCAACTTCCAGCGCACAGCCTTAGTGGAGAGTAGCCAAGAATCATGCATAGATTCCACATTAGAAAGCAAGACAGCAAGGTCCTACCAAAGAGTCTCTTGATGAAATCAGTGAATCTGTCCCCTGCATCATTTTCCTGGGTCTCTTCCAGACCTTTTGGCTGAGCCACAGCCACACTTTAAGAGTCCCCGAATTCCCCAAGACCCAAACTCTGAAAGCCAGTGGGTTCCTGTGGTCTGCTGGATGCTCTCAGAAGAAGGTAGCTCCCTGGGGATCTGGTGCATCTGAGGGAAGATTTGCCTCCTCCCCATGCCCTCTGACAGAGACACAGGGATTCAAAAAGATCAGGGATTTAGGTTGGAAAGTGCAGGAACACACTGCCCATCCTTAGAGATGAGGAAACAGGTGCTTTCCCTAACTACTGGCTCTAAAATAGAGTGGGTGAGTCCTGGAAGGTGAAAGCTGAGGAGGGACCTGGTGGTCAATAAATCCACAAGCAAGTTGGAGATTTGCTTTTCCACCCTTCACAGAATCAATGCAAAAACAGGAGCCAATAGGAAGTTGCTTGCCAAAACCAGCACATGAGGCCATGAATGATTTAACATTGCCACTAAGATAAATATACTGGGGAAAGGAGTCACTCACTTTCACTATCTGGGTCACTTAAATGTGTGTACCCCATTTGCTTATGCCAACCTTGATATGGTGTAGTTAAAACAGTATGAGGACAATTAATATTTTTAGATGATTTCACCAATGCTTCCCACTCTTCTTTCAGCATGTATATTCACTCTTGACTGCCTCCTCCATCCCTGCCTCCCACTACTGACTCTAGAATTAGATTTGACTATAAACAGCTCATATGTCTTTATTTTCTAAACATTTCTAAGTTAGTATCCTAATTATTTACCCAGCTCCTCTTATACACACAATTTACCATGCATTCTCATTTTCAGTCCTGTGACATTAGTCCTATATATAACCTAATGAAGAAAACTTAACTTTACTAGAGAGACTTGGCAAGGAACCCAGAAAAAAACTGAAGATTTTTGTGTCCTTCTTTGTTTTCATTAAGAGTAGATGTTTATTTTTTGTTGAAAAATTGACCATATTGGAAAGACTGACCCATCAGTGATGGCAATACATTTGAAAGAATCTGGGGAAGTTTACAATGTACTAATTAATGCCTTTGTTCCACCCCACCACCAAGAGTTACCAATTCTTCTGTCTTCCTACCTGGGCATTAGGATTAACACAAGCACTCAGGTGATTTCAAAAGGCAGTGATTCCCATGTTGGTGCCTTAGATTAAAATTAGGTTGTCTGATCTACTCGTGTTGCCTAATTTTCCTTTTCCATTTCAGTGGACATTTAAACAAAGACTTAGTAGTTATGCCTAATGTCAAGATACTCTCAGAAATAGAGGGAGGCAGTCAGGCCTGGTGGCTCAGTCCACTAAACCCAAGTACCTATGGATTTTGGAGGATGGCTGAGATAGGAAAATATGAATTTCAAAGGCTTTCTGGGCTACAGAGTGAGTTCAAGACTAGTGTACTTAACTTAGTGTTTGTCTCAAAATAAAGCAGTGGTACAATGCTTGCCCAGCATGTGAAAGTACTTAGATTCAATCCCTAGTACTATAAATTAGAACAACAACAAAAATTCTCTTATACTGGATTATATGTTATTAAGTTAGCTAATCAGAACAACCCACATAAAATTCTGCAACTGTAAGTGTGGGTTCAAATTGCATGTAAATGACTTTAAATATATTTGTGGGATGTTTTCTGAAATAAAAAATATATCCAAATATATTATGGAAAAATGTAATCCTTATGTCAAATGTCCCTATGATTTGGGTACTCAACTGTGGCAAGCATCTCTATTGCTTCACCAGAGTGAACTTATATTTTAAGAGTGATTCAAGAATTATGAGCTTATGAGCTGCCTAAGCTTCTAAAGGCTGAGAAGATTTTGTGACTAGAAATATTGTTTACTATATTATTTTATTAAAATCATCTTTAAAACTTAGTTTGAAATCTGCTTGGTCACTGCCTATTGAAAATGGTCAAGCAATGGAATGTAAACCTGCTACAATCTCTTTTATTCTGTGTTCACGTGGTCATATTTATTTCAAATATAAAATATCATCTTCCTGATAATTCCTATTCAAAAACATTTAAATTAGGGATGTTATAAAAATACTTCTCTGTAGATGAGGCAGTAATACCCAGCTAATTCATTGACTGGTCCATACGAATTTTAGATATTGTTCATTTAGGATATATTCCTGAGGGAAAAAAAAAAACTTCTTTGGACATCTACAGGACACTACACTGGAATCTATTTTCAACTAGTAAGATAAAAGATGTTTAATTATAGTACAACAAAGAGTTTGGGATTAGTAACTAAAATGATTCATATTATGTACCATTGAACTTGAATATGAGCAACATGATGTAATTAACAGAAACACTTTAATTTTAAATTAAATTGCATCACAGAATCTCTCAAATACAGCACACATATTTTACACTAAAAATATGCCTGTCTTAAAGTTCCTTGTAGTTCCTTTAGAAAATAGCTAGGAACAGTTATTTAGATGTATGTTTTAGGTACTGTCATCGGTTTATATAGAGATATCCATTGATTGCACAAAAGAACATCCAAGAATCAATACAGGTATTCATTGTTTTCTTTTGAAGATAATTTTAAAAACAAAGTTTAAAATATATGTATTTTAGGGATTCACAGAAAGCATTTTTCCCTAGGAGACTGGAAATATAGCTTATATATTTAGATTGCCATTATGTTCTCTGAAAATTTTCTACGAATCATTTCAACACAATCAAGGGTAATTTGAATCACATCATTTTCTTGTTCTTTCTAAAATTAATTTTCAGGGATGTCAAATTTTTAACTACTAGAATGGTCTAAATTTAAGCATTTTCTTCTCGTGTGTCCTCAGGCTGTGTGAGCTCTAGGGTAAAAGGAAATACTGCTAAGGTACTGAGCATCTATCCCCAGTAAATCTAAAACAGAGAACTGAGACTTTTCCCTTAACTATCCAAAACGGTCTCACATCATTTGATACTCGAGATTATTCCATCCTGGAGTGAGTTGTAATAAAACTTATTTTAGTAATTCTTCTTGCAACCAATGATATTAAATCCCAGAGGTTGGAAAGACTGAGAAGACTACACTTCTAAAAGAAGTAGTAGCTCCTGAATTCAGGGACAGGATATAAAACTGAAGATACTGCCATCATAATTTTTAACACTGCAGGCTTCTGTATGGGAAAGGTTTTTTTTTTTTTTAAATAGGGTTCAGTGTGGTTAAAGGAACAAATATCAGTAAGACCTAATATTTGATACATGAATAATTTGTAGAAGATACTGTTGATTGCTCATTTTTGCCTGCTGATAAAAATAAATGTCATAATTATTTCTTTTTTTGTTTTTTAGTTCAAGTTAGGGAAAAAGCTTGTTTCACATGTAAGTCCTTTCTCCCTCTCCCTCCCCTCACCCCATTCCTTCTCCCCCACCCCCAACCAACCCCTCACCCCATCCACCCACCACTCCCCAGGCAGGGTAGGTCCCTAAACGGGGGCTCTGCAAAGTCCACCAAATCTTCTGTGGTGGGCCTGGGCCGTTCCCCATGTGTCCAGGGCCGGAGTGTATCCCTTCATGTGGGATGGGCTCTCAAAGTCCCTTCTTACACCAGGGGAAAATGCTAATCCACTTCCAGAGTCTTCCTGGAGTGCAGAGGCCTCCTTATTGACATCCATGTTCAGGGGGCTGGAACAGTCTTCTACTGGCCTCCCAGATAGCATCTGGGGTCAATGTGCTCTCTCTTGTTCAGGCCAACTGTTTCTGTGGGTTTCTCCAACCTGGTACAGACCCCTTCGATCTTCATTCCTCCCTCTCGTCAACTAAATTCCAGATTTCAGCTCAGTGTATTTCTGTGGATGTCTGTCAATCCAGGCAATGGTGGAGAGGATAACCTAAAACCCCTTCCCCTCATTGATGACTACTCTTTATGCCATCCTAGAGCCTTCATCCATTGGCTAATGGAAGCAGAGATAGACATCCACAGAATTATTTCTTATTGTTTTAGATTTTTTGAAAACAACACTAGTGTCTTCAACTTATGGATAAAAAAAATGGTCTAAAGGTTTTACTCAACGATAAATATATATAAATATTTATGTTACACATTAGCCAGACTTTTGATTTGTGATTATTTGTTTGTACTTTAGTAAACAAATGGCTTATCAATGTATTTCAGGAAACAAAAATTTAACTACTAACTAAACTAATCAGTCAAGGCTATACTTCTAAAATATGTGAAAAATCTGGATTCCTAACATTTACAGATTTACAGCAGTTCATGTAATTGGTGCTAAGTAATTTATTCAAGTCATTAAACAATTATTTATTCATTTACAGTGCTCAGCCCAAGGATCTAGGACTAAGTTTGATCTTTTCCCCCTACCTCCTTCTTGACTTGTGAACCCTACCACCTCTAATATTTTCTGATCCAGTGAGTCAGAACATGACCTCAACCATGTTCCTGGTGAAGGTAAAACTGGAGAAATCAGAGATGGGCATGCCCAAAGCCCAGAACCACCTGGATGCCATTCTAAGTTGTCTACTGGAGAAGAGTCACATGGACAAGGGTCATCTGGGTAAAGAATCTGAAAAACCCCTCAAATACCTACAAAAAGGATTGCTCCATTGCTGCCAGTGGCAAAAATACATCTGCCTGTTCTCCCTACCACAAGGAAAGGGAGGTGGGAGATGGGTAATAGGATGGCTGAGGTGGTGTCCTCAGAGATCCAACACATGTCATTAAGCTGTTTTACATTTGTATAGACCAGACCCAATTAAGTGAGAACACATCTTTATACCTGATCTTTTGTATCTGGGTACACAACAGGATACATCCCCTGAGCCACTTGGAAATTTCTGCAAATGCTACATTCCACCCCTACTGCAGTCTGAGACCCCCCTGGGTACCCCCAACTAGGAGTTCTCTGATCCTGTACCTTCTCTGTCCACACTTACTATCTCAACATGATACACTGGAAATGCATACACCAGAGGTGGGTGGAAGCATATTATCACAATCAGTTTTGGTACCCAGAAAGTATGAAGATCTTGGAAAAGTCAGAGTATCTGTAATGATGTTCCAAGCTTCCCACCACAATAAACCTGTCCCAAACAAAAAGTTAAATCAAACAAAATAACACCATTTCTCCACTCCCTCTCCTAACCATAACCATGAGGCTCCTTTCCACCCATCCCCATATCTTTTAAGTTCATGGCCTCTGCATTTTATTGAACAAGTATATTTCTTTTATTTTATATCTATTTAAATTAGAAGAAATTTATTTTACATATCAATCCAAGTTCCCTCTTCCTCCCATCCTCCCATGACTCCCATTGATCCTCTTTCCCATTCCCCTTTCCGCTCCCCAGGGAGGGTGAGGACTTCCATTGGGGATTTTCAAAGACAGTCACATCATTTCAAGCAGGACCTAGGCCCTCCCCTGTGTGTCTAGGCTGAGAGAGTATCTCTATGGGAAATGGATTCCCAAAGACTTTGTTGACTACCTTTTATGCCTTTCTAGAGCCTTCATCCAGTAGCTGATGGAAGCAGATGCAGAGACCCACAGCTAAGCACTGAGCGAAACTCATGCCTCTGTTTTAAAATTATTCATGTAACATATGAATGCATGTGAATAAATACAAAAGTGCAACATGCTAGATCTATTTAGTGTTGTTTTTATTCATTTTTTAGAGCTGACTTTTGATCGAATACACATCTGGAGCAGTTCATCTGAGGAATGATTAATCATCACTTTCCCAGGATTTTTTAAATTTCCTTCCATGTAATTCTGTATTTAGGGATTAGGATTCATGTGATTTACCCCATCTATATCAACATGTCATTAAGGTTTTCTTTCTTTAGGTCTTAGTTAAGTAGACATACAGTTAAGATTTCATGGAACAGCTTTTCTATCTTATAGAGAAAACATACTCTTACAGCAGAATTTCTGTTTTGCTCTCCCTTAACAATCTTGCCATACCCTGCTCTTTGGTGTTCTCTGAGCCTTAGATTTGAGAGGGATTTTTTTATGTAGATATATCAAATGGAGATGGATATTAGTCCCTTAGCTTTATCTTGCATTTTGATTAGTCGTATCCTTCTGTAATGATCTCCTCCTCTAGGTTATTTTTATCAAACGCTTCTTTTATGAGGGATGAGAGATAAACTTATTTGTGGGTATAAAGATAAGTATTCAGAATGCAGTTAGGAAATATAACTTTATTAGTAAATTGGTGATAGCTTCTTTTCTTAGAACTATGATCGCACTATCCTAGGATAGGTTGCTAAGATTTCTGTACTGGGTATGATTTCATTTCTGCTGAGTGGGCTTTAAGACCATTAGCCATTTTTGGTTATAGCCAAGAGGTGAGTGCCCCTATTTGGATATATTGCCATGTTCTTAATTATTGTGATTCATAGGCAACACATCTGGGATAGAGTATTCTCTGATTTCCTCCCTCGGAAGCCTACAAAAAAAATTCCAGAACTATGAAAGTTACTCTTCAAGGATGAGGCTTCCTGGTTAGATCTGTCTCAATGCCTCCCAGATTTGTGTTCTAAGCCCATGGCATCTTCAACAACAAGGACTTACTTTCAACTTCTTTCTGGAAGGTACTGAAGGGCAGCAAGAATAATGTTACAGTCAGTTTTGGGAGCCTACTGACAAACAACTGCAGAGGTTGTTTCTATTGCATGATTACTGATGTTTTAGTTAGACAGTCTGTACCTATGAGGGATGTATAATCATGCCAACTGCAATAATTCATTTAAAAAACACACATACTTACAAAGACACTCAGACACATAGACATACACATACACAGAGAGAGAGAGAGAGGGAACATGCATGCATTTACACATGTATACACATGTATATTCAAACACATATACACATTTCTGTGTAATTTTTGGTAAGTATAAAGTAATGATTCCTATGTTTGTAGCGTTTTTGATGCACCCTTTCCCAATGAATGGTCCTTCCTCCCTGCTAAAGAACTAATACTCATACATTTTTCTTATTTCTTCCTTTGAGTAAAATAACATAAAAAGTTTATATGTCACGTAGAAAATTATGGACAGTGCTATAATTGGAAAGAATCCCCTACTCAACTATTTGAGATCATGCAAACTTATTTAGCAGGTCATAGGGAAATGTAGAGTTGCTTGATCTCTCCTCCACCACAAACCAGAGGAACCTAATATAATTGGAGTTATGAAACAAATTCTGATGTGTTAAATGAGTTTAAACCTTTAGAGAAATGAAGATGTTGAAAAATCAGTGCTTTTAAATCCATGGGATTGATTTAGTTACCTGTAGATATACAAAATATAATATATTAATTTAAATTACTTCACTTCTTCTTTTTTTCAAGACAGGGTTTTTCTGTGGCTTTGGAGGCTGTCCTGGAACTAGCTCTTGTAGACCAGGCTGATCTGGAACTCACAGAGATCCTCCTGCCTCTGCCTCCCAAGTTCTTGGATTAAAGGTGTGTGCCACCACTGCCCAACTATTGTTTCACTTCTTAGGGCACATTAAACTTGCTGAGTATTAGACCATATATAGATTGAAAATTTGATCACAAATACAAACATATTTATGTATTTCTGAGATATGAATGGGGATTTATAAAATGTCAAGCATAATTTTGGGAATGTACAGCATCTTTCTTCCAACTTAACAATTCTTAGGGTCATAATCACATGCATATTTTTTCACCTTTTATTGTATATGAATGTTAAGATCAGCAAAGAAAATTACTAAATGATAATTCATTATAAACTGTTATAAGCTATTTTCACATTATTTCATCATTCCTTATATATCTGAGGAGTAAATTAAATTTTGCATTTTATAGTAGTATTTCACTACTCAATTAACTACCTCAAAATGTAGAAGTTTAAAAATGGTATCTCTCATTCTTGAATGTGAAAATGTGGCCTAGATTTCACAGGTAACCTATTGTTTTTATCTTTTTTATGAGGAAGTCCTGAAAAACTGATGGTTGGAATAATCAAGAGACTTATATCTTCACTTATGTGTATAGTCATTGGTACTGAATATTAGTTATTATTCTAACTGTAGGTGTTGAAAGAAAACTTTTGCATGGCATTTGCAATTTGATGTCTGTCTTTCTAAAATGTAGTTCCTGAGGTACAAGTTAAGGGTCAAGAAAAAGAAAGAAGAAAAATCATGTCATCATGAAATATCTAAGCCAATAAGCAAAGAAATGTCACATTTCAGTCACAATCAAGTCACTAATTTAGTCATTAAGTCTTCAAACCCGGATGGATTTTGATTTCAGATATTATATGCTTTTAGTATCATCCCACACTCATCTTTTTTTAATTGTAAATCATAAGATGATGAAGCTTCAAAGGTTGTACCTTACAATGACCTAGGTTACTAAGATGAGAAAAAAATATAGAATAATAACTTTGAGAATAATGGTTAAGATAATATTACAGACTGTCATTTTGCTCATATTTAAGTTAATATGTAGTATAAGGATAATTACTAATAACATACTGTGGTTTGTATAATGGCATCAAGTGTTAGGAATACAATTTTAAAATAAACATTTTTGCCCTAATGGAACTTGCAGTCATTCAGAAATGGAAGAACATATTGCTCAGATAATCACATAGGATTAAATGTGCAGCAATGTCAAGAATAGATATATGTCACTTTGGTGTCTGTAATAGCCACAGTTGGCTAGTTTGGAGAATGCAGGAGAAATAATTACATAGGAGAGAAGAATTTATTTGGAATGTTTTGATAATGGTTAACTGATTTATGTTTTGATAACTTAATTACCGAAGCCATCGACTTTCTCCTAGTCTCCCTACAAATACTAAATACATAGCCCCAACATGACATATCCAAGTAATATTCTTTTCCTTTACTGGCTGTCTTTAAAAAAACATATTTCACTTGCATTCTCAACTAATGTAAACAATAACACTGATATATCAGTTTCTAAAGCCCAAAGAAAATTGCATTGTCCAATTCATACTTTGTCTTTCACATGTCATATTCAAATACATTAAGAATCCTACTCTATACCTCTACCTCCATAGTTTTCCCAAGAATTCAAACTATCACTATTAATGATTGTATTTTAAATCTATAAAATTAATAAATGTAGTGATTGACAATGAATCAAAATAAGTTAAGATATAACAAGAAATATTGAAATAGAAATATAAAGAGAAAGAAACCATGAAACATTCATTTAAATTAATATATGTTTACTTTCAGTCTCAATATAGAAATAACAATCAGCAGGATATTACCTTTAGTAAAGACATCTTTTTTATTTATCTAGAGGATATTAGCTGTTAAGATAGTTATTAAAATATCATTGCCACATAATAACTGGCATTTATCTTTATGTGGTAGTACATGTCTTTAATCCTCATACTTGGGATGCAGATTCTGGTGAATCTTTGTGAATTTAACACAATCCTGGAAAATAGAGCAAGATCCAGGCTAGTCAGGTCTACATAGTGAAAACTTCTCTCAAAAAAGTATTTTAAAAGTGTATACCATAAGATTTTTGAGTCTAGACCATGTCTCACTGATCTCTATAGTTTCAGGGAATTCATAACATTATGCTGACATCCATACAGGCCAGCCTCACATATTTTACCATATTTTTGCAGACAAAATACTCATACATGTAAATATAACAAATAATTTATTAAAATAACAACGGGATTCACCAACGAATGTCTGGAAATATTGGTAAGGCTTTGCTCCTTTCAAAACCTGTACAAAGAATCATTCCTGGCTTCCTTTAAATTCTGGTGGCTGTCAGTATTCCTTGCTGATCCTTCCCCTCAGTGGCATTATTTCCTATTTTTTACCATATAAAATTCTATTTATCAGCCTCTGTAACCAGAGTTCTATGTTTACATAATGTAAATTTATTAGAGTGCAAAGTTATTACTGAGTCTTTACTTGATTATATATGTAAAGATTATGTTTCCAAATAAAACCAAGAAAGCACTGATTATTAGGTCTTCAAAAAGTGTTCTGGACGACAAAATTTAAGGCTGATATACTTTAACGATGTCATGACCTCTGACTGGAAACCAGGACAGATGTTAAGTTGGGGAAGAGGTTTTGCATTTGTTTCCACAGGTGAAGAAAAGCTGTGGATACCCTCAAAATTGATAAATATGCAATTTAAACAAGACACCTCTTAATTAGAAGAGATGATAATTCATCAAGCATCATGGGTTTTTAAACTAACCTATAAAACTAACAAATGCTTTTGATTTGATCAGATATAATTTGCCAAAGGATAATCCCCCCAAAAAACTTAGAATTAGTGAAGGGTTTTATTTTTGTCTTTTCAGGAAAATAAAGATATCCAGCTACGAAATCCAGAGACATCTGCAGAAAAAGGACAAATAATCCAGAAAAAAATTTTCCCCAAGGAAAGGAGTAAATTGACCTATTGATATATCATAATTCCTACAGGAAAATCTTCATCAATCTTCCCAAATGTTTATTTCTACTTTTCTCTACAGGCATATAACCCAAATGGTCTTTTAGTATCCTCACTTCAATTAATAATTAAAGCTGACTTTGCAGTTGGTGTGTGGCTCTCCATTCTCTAAACCCAAGCAGGCTTGTTAAAGAAATATCAAAAATCTCCACCTCATGTCAGAACTATGGAACAGATGAAAAACAGATAATTTACGACTATTTTATGGCCACTATTATCTTAATCCTTTGGTTTTATATTGATTTTTAACAGCTTTTCTTAAAGCATAAATATAATTTTGTAAAAATTTATAAGATTAGTATATATGTATCTGAAAGTTTTGTAATCGTATTAATTGTCATATAGAATACTAAGTAACTCTAAAAAGCTTTCACCTACCTTTTTTTACATAATTTCTGGTTTCAGTCTCTATGAATTTTCTATAGTGAACCATGATCACACCTAACAGTGACCTTTAAAGTCTCCAAAAGGGGGATGGGGCCCCACAACATTTTTCACCAGGACTATGATGACACTATTAAACTGAACAATACCATCTAAAGATCAACTTTGGATTACAAACTGCTCAGAAAATTTTTGAATTGACCAACGGAGATGATCCAAGTTTCACAGACACTGCTCAGAACAATTTCAAGAAAGCCAGCTGATATGATCCAGCCTTGCAGACACTTCTAGCTTGAAACAAGCCCTGCACTTTCCCATTATACTGAGACTGGTCAACAAATGATACAGTTTGACCATTAACCCCCAAAATTTTCCTTTCAGCATCCAATAAAGATGGCATCATCCCCAGAGAGCAGGAAGCAACTTTAAGAAAAAAACAACACCTACATTCCCAAGAGGTGGGCTGTGTAGCTTTTGCTCAAGCAGTAAGTTATGGATATAGTCATTGTTTAGGGAGATTTGTTACAAAATGTTGTTGGTTAGAATCTGGAAGGAATTTGTACAATGGTAATAAGATTCAATGTATTTGTTTCGAAAAAAAGGATAAAGGTATGATACGATAAAAGGATGGATTATTGAATCTTCTCTTGAAAAGAAAAAAGAAAGGATATAGATATAAGATAAAAAGGTAGATTATTGTATCTACTTTTAAAAATATAGATATGAGGAGATAAAATGCTATATTATTGAACCTACTATTAAAAAGCAACTATTAGTTTTAAACATTTTACTACTCTATATTGTATACAGATATTGTATATTGATACAAATTTGAAATTCATTGGTTAAACCATAGTGTTTGTTAGTTTCTAATATTATTCAAGTTATTATTCCTATATAACTCATTTAACAATGAAAAGTAAATTTTAGCCCTAGAAAGTTCTTATTTCCAACTATACAAGATAATAAGAGAATCTAGGTTATTACAATTACTATTACAATCAAACTTGTAGTCATATTAGGCAATGTCTTTAACTTAAACACAAATATATTCTGTAAACACTTCAGAGATGTGCAGAATGTGACATTTACAATGTTTAATAACATGGGATTTTTTATGACAATGAGAACCTGCTGCTCCTCACATCACCAATCTACCTCAGAGAAGATGATGGGCATCAAAGATACTCACATGGAATTTACTTTATTCGTGGCAAGGTAAGCAACCGGGCTACAAAGGGCTCTTGGTTTGACTGCTGACAGCCTGCTGTCTAAATTGAACAAACAGGAAAACAAAGAGAATTACTGAAAAACATTGACAAGACAAGGAGGGAAAGCCCTTCAAAAAATCCTGTCAGAGATGCCTATTGGCCTATTGGCCAAAGATGAATGCCCCAATTTTACAGAGGAATCTTGGGTGACTGTCCAGATATCCAGCTGTTTTTGTCATTTCTCAAAATTTTTGGAAGTTACTTGCTAGCACTTCTTGTTTATTCAGTTAATATTATTTCCTTCTTGGGTTTCTGAGGGAGTTGAAGCATAGATATTATAGTTATAATATCTGGACTCAACAAGATAGGATAGATATTTTGTCTGAACTTGTCAAATATAAATGGACTAGACATTGTTGATGTAATTATTGCCTTGTATATATTGTATATACGCATTTGTATAGTTTTTCTTATGTTAGTTGTAGCATTCTTTTTGTGATTAGACAAAAAGGGGAATTGTTGTGATAATTATTTATGATTTTTAAAGTGTACCTGAGGATTCAGAAAGCAGAGCTGGCCTCAAGCTGTAGATATTTAGACAGTGGTGGTGCACACCTTTAATCCCAGGACTCAGGATTAAGATACAGATAGATCTCTGAAACCAAACCACCCTGGCATACCAAAGAGTAAATCAGAGCTCATGCTTTAGTCCCAGGATTTGAGAGGTAAAAAAGACAAAGCTATTCAGTCTGATAGTTAGTCTCTAGCCATGTTAAAGAGAGCATAGCAGTCTGAGTGATTCTGAAAAACAGTGAAGTCAGGAGCAGTTTGAGGATCGCACTTTATTTGTGAGCTGAGGTAGAGGTAAGATCTAGTGGCTGCTAGCTTTACTTTTTTGATCTTCATCTTAAAGCCTGAACCCCAATCTGTCTTTGGGCTTTTCTTAAATTGTGCAATTACTGGAACATATCAAATAAGATTTAATGATTTTTGGTGATCTTTTATGTTTGGTTGTTTGTTTTTGCTTTGAGAGAGAATCTTATATAGCCCAAGCTGTCCTCCTCCTCACTCAATAAGCTAGAAAGACTTTGAGCTCTCCTGTTCTAATGCTTCCACCTCCACCTAAGTGCTATTGCTACTACTATATGATTATGTTGAATGGGTTATTATTTAGGAATTATTTTTTAATTTTATTGTGAGTTTGTTAAAGTTTGAGTGAAAACTCAATGGTGAAGTTTTGCCATTGACCTATCATTTGTTAAAAAGTTCTTCAAAGATACATTCATGATGATGTTGGTCATGATCATGATGGTGGTGATGATGATGATGATATCTATATCTATCAATATCTATATGTTTATGTATATCTATATATGTATATGTTTGTGTGAATGTTTTATTTAAGGCTGAAAATTCCGAGTCTCTTATTCTCTGTCCTGTGGCACCTTTAAGCCCTCTATGTTAACTTACTAGAAATAGAATCTTTTCAGATAAAGTTTTGACGATGCAGTGATTTGTGGTCATGGTCATTACTCCCTAAGTTCAGTTACTTCTTTGGATGTTGCTAGCAATTCTAGTTCCATAGATTCCCCACATGGTACACGTAATTGCCATTGCTCTTGGTAATTCTCCAGAAACTCTAAGTCCCTTTTGCTGAAGCCACAACATATTTGAATCTTAGAAAACGGAGAAATCAAGCTGGAACTGTCCTGGAATCCCCATCCTTACTGGTTAGCTTTCATAGTGCTGTAATTTGCAATATATACTACTAGATAAAAAAAAAAGTAACCATAAATTATACTCAGATTTGGACTCCATGAGTTACAGTGAGGGCAGGCCTGGAAAGACATTCTTAGTGGTTCAACATTATGAGAAACCTGTACCTTGTACCATTATCAGATCAAGAAATATGGATAAATAGATCCTTGTCCCTAGAGGATAAACTATTACTGTTATTATGTCAAATGGACATAGTATTGCACTGACTTTTAATTGGCATTTTCTATTCCCATTTTCCTTTCACATCCACTTCTGTATTCATGTCACATTGGTTCTTATGACCTCATATTTCCCCAATACCTCTGTTTCTCATTTTCTTCTTTTCAAAATTTTATAACCTATATCCACATTCATACTCATCAGTTTGTGGTGTGTGTGTACACACACATGGTCATGCACTTTATTACAAAAACAGTGCAATTGAAATTGTGGATCATTATCTTGCTTTTTGTTACTAATTTAATTTGGTTTTGACCATTTCATACATGTAAAAAATGCACTCTGAGTGTTAGGCTCTTCCCCCTGAGACAGAAAGGGGATTATTATTAAAAGCAATATCCAATCAAAATTCAGATTTGTGGAGTAGATTCTCAAAGATATACCTACAATATATCTCACATTCCTGAGGCTCATGGATCATTGACAAAGAGGAAGTGGAAAAATTACAGAAAGATCAGGGTGTTTGCTGTGAGAGTTTGTCTTCTAAGAATGTCAGAATCTCACACAAAATTATATGTAATGACTGTAGTAATCAGTTTATTACACAGATTAATCATACAAGCTCCATCCAGAGGAGCAACTGGGTCTTTATATATACACAAGAATTTCCATCAAATAAATTTTCACCCTTACATCGAAATAGGCCTAAAGCAGTTAAAAACATAAGAAAAATAAGAGCTATTAGCTATGTATTAACTGAGAAACCACATAGAAACCAAAAATTATGGAAAGGGGCTAAAAGGAAGAAGGCTTAAAGAGCAGGGAATGTGGAAGTGTTGGAAACAAAGCCCCCACCATACTTTATTTACTAACAGCTCCAATTCATTTAAATATTGTTCAGTTAAGATTAGACCTTAAAATACAGAATGTAGGTAGAGTTTAATATGTTTGGTCATAACTCTCCCCTAAGTTGTAGGTTCTTCAGTGTGAAATGAATACAGAAACAGCTTCATGTTCTTCACATTGCTTTGTATAACTGTTTCAGATTAGATGGATTCCACTTAAGGACAATCTCCTACAGGTCACTGGAGGTTTTTTCCTCCCATCCAAGCACACACTGTGTACTCTCACATCTTGCCATTATCCTATTTTCAGTCAATAAGGAAAGCTTTTAGTCTCACTAGCTAAAATTATTGGTGGATGTTTTTCCTCACCCATGAAATGTTTTCATTTATATTTGTTGCATTTCAAAATCATGAAACAATTCCAGTTTACATATTTAAAAAATGAATGTAATTTCATTGAACAAGATAGAGGCAAAAGCTTAAAGGCATTTTCATGAAACTTATATGTGCACCATTCTAGGTACATGACTGTTAAACTAAATAAATTTGCTTTGTTAATGAAAATGAACAGCATTTCACCAAAACCTTGTGATATTCTCTTGGTACATAGGACATAGAACACAAAGGTACTGCTGTTTGATAAGTTAAGCCTCTGTGATTTTAATTATAAAGAATAACTGACCAAACCTGGAAGACATGAACACAATCTTGTATTGGAGAGTCAACATAATTACTTTGCACTAACATTTGCAGGATATTCATTGGTTTTAAATTGTACTGTATGTGGCTTTTTGAAATCTTCCCTTGACTCTAGTAAGATGTAGTTTGAAATTTGTAAACAACTGTTACCCAGAAACATTCATGTGAACTAGGCAAGTTACCCCCCATCATCACTTTTCC
Source organism: Cricetulus griseus (assembly GCF_003668045.3). Lineage (NCBI taxonomy): Eukaryota > Metazoa > Chordata > Mammalia > Rodentia > Cricetidae > Cricetulus > Cricetulus griseus. The sequence continues at coordinate 85,542,245 of NC_048604.1, forward strand.
TAATGTAACTGTAAGCCAGGCCAGCCTGAAGGCCTTGGCTGATGCTCTCTAGTCATTGAGTTCTTTGAAATGCATCTTTACACTCTTACACAAAAAAATGAGGAATAAATGCCCACTGATTTTTGTTAAAAAAAAAAAGAATCTCAGAATCTGCACCCATAAAATCTCACCAACATAGCTGCCCAAATTTAAGTTGAACAAGAACAATATATATTCTAACATACACAGGGTTAAATTTATGAGGCCTTGTAATAGTTATTCTTGGTTTTCAATTTAAATAGATCTGGAATGAACTACAAAACAGAAATGGAGATCACACCTGTAATCTGAATCATGAAGCCTGAAGACAACTCACCTCTGATCTGGATCTTGAGGCCAGTGGACACATGACTTTAATCCATACCTTGAGACAAGAAGATATACCTTTAATCTGGGCTCTACCTTATGCTGGAGGCCTATGCAAGGACACCTGTTACTTCACTGTCATTGGAGCCTACTTCTTGGGGATTTCCACATACACAAAGACCATTGGAGACACCCAACCTTGTGAAACTGGACAACCCCAACATTCTTGGACTTTCCATTGACATCTAACCATTGTTGGATTAGTTGAATTGCAGCCTATAAATGATTCTAACAAATCCCATAATATATATATATATATATATATATATATATATTCCATAAGTTTTGGGACTCTATGGAACCCTTACAAATACAACCTTAAAAACAGAACTATAGTCACACAAAACACACACACAATGGCACACACACACACACACACACACACACACACACACACACACACCAATAATTAATGAAAACAAAAATTCATGAATTTGAAAATGAACCAGAGGGCTATATGGCAGGGTTTGGAAGAAGTAAGGGGAAGGGGGATCTTACAATTTCCAGAAAATGAAGTAAATTTTAAAAGAAATTAAAAAAACAGAAAGAAAAAATTGTAATGGAAAATTGTTAGTTATTTGAATGTCTGTTGAAAACATTAAATTCCCAACCACAGTTTAATAACTAATGTGAGACTTTATACAATACAAGGCACTCTTTGTACCTTTAATATAATTATATATAAGGAAAAGAACAAAATATAGCTTGAGTAATATTTTAAGGTGCAGACTCATGTAGGTATTTTTAAACCATTGCTTTAAATTTAGTGCTCATTGAGAAAGGAAATTACTGAAAACTTAAATGGAAAATTGCATGTCAGGATTGAAATTTTTAAAATCTGCTCAATGAAAGAAAAAGGAAGAAAACATCAAGGCAAGTCAAGGGTGTTACGAGAACCACACTTATCATTTTTATTTTGGTAAAGGCCAGGGATGATGGTGGTATAATGTTGATGTGAAAGTGCTATAGTCTGTATCTCAGATATAAAGCTTGGCATGTTTATCATTCATTCATCAATGCCTTATCAAAAGAACTGTTGAGTACTTCTAATGAACATGTTATTTTATCCACTGATAGTGGTCTGCTTTGGTTATAAAATTTCTGATCATGTAAATTCCGTACTTTAGTTTTTGTTTACAATATGTATCATTTCTGGGATTTCAGCTTCTATTTTTTTTTTTCAAATTTACTTGTCTTCCTAACAACTCTTAATGTTGGAGTTAAAGATTCTCTACTATCCTATTTAATGACAAAATCACCGGCATGTGAGTTTTCTCATTATAGTAGGAATATAATGCCAAGCTGTAGTCATGGTGACCTGGAGCTATGCATATGTAGTTTAATTTTTGTCTTTCAAGACTCTAAATCTACTTATCCAATTTCTTGCCATGTCTTTGGCTAATCTTCAGAAATAATTTGGTCTTCTTTATCTTATTTTTGTCAGTCAAGTATATACACTCTTTCTAGTTATAACGATGACCAGGAAAAAGACTAACAGATATTCAAAATTCTCCCCATATATAATGCAAAGACCCAAATCTCAAAAATCTCAGTGATTGGAAACTGGTTGTAATATAGACATTTTTTTCATTTCAAAGAGGTTCCTTTGGCTGATTTATACACAAGGAAATAGTGATATAATGATGATCTAGCTTGAATACAGGATTAAGGTAGTTTTACTGGTTGGTCTTTGTCAACTTGATGTGAACTTTGACAATGTCTAAGAAGATGGAATCCTGTCTGAGAAAATGCCTCCATCCAATAGGCCTGTAGGCTATCTAGTCTATAGGATACTCTAGTGATTAACAACTGATATGGGAGAGCCCAGCCAATTGTGGGCAGTGCAAAGACTGGGCAAGGACCCTGGGTTATATAAGAAGGGAGTTGTGCCAGCCATGGGGAGCAAGACAGTAAGCATCATTTTTTCCGTAGCTTCTGCTTCTATTCCTATCTCCAGGTTGTCAACTTGAGTTCCTTTTCTGAGTTTTCTCAGTGATGGCCTGTGACCTGAGAATTGTAAGATAAAATATATTCTGTATTCCAAGTCCCTCTTTGTCTTGATATTTTATCACAGTCATAGAAAAGTAGCCAAACTGGGTGATGGGTGTGCAAGGCTTTAATCCCAGTCCATGGGAGGCACAGGCAGAGGGATCTCTGTGTGTTTGAGGCTGACCTGGTATACATAGTAAGTTCCAGGACAGACTCCAAAGCTACACAGAGCAACTCTGTCTTGAACAGCAACAACAACAACAACAACAAACAGAAAATAAAGAAAGAAAGAAAAGTAATCAAAACGGTAGTTAAATAAATGCTACAAAATTACTGGTGAAATGTCTATATCTATTTCATTAAAATAGTGAAATAATCAAAAGTACTTCTCAAATGTTCCAAAATAGTTGTTTAGTTAAATTTTATTGTACTTTTTCACAACTAAAACACAAATTTTAAAAGTAACACAATGATAATATCTTGCATATCTTCGCTATGTCAATAAATACATTAGGAAATATAACAAGTCTATAATGTTTTAATATCAAAATACTAAGGACTAACTGTTCAGTATATAGTTTGAATATGAATACAACTTATTTTATAACATGCTAATATATATTTATTTAAAAAGTTTTGATCTGAGTTCTTTTGTTCACCCTACTTTTATGATTGAGCATTATACTCATTTATAAATAATAATGTCATATAATCTTATAAATATTTATCCTATAGGTAACAAACTTAGACAACAAGAGAAATTAAATACACATCTACCTAGTCTTGATAGCAATATAGTGGAGAATGAAGGTCAGTAATATAATATTGATTATTTGTTTCAAAATAGAAATAAAATTGGTATGTTTCCATACCCCAAGTAAATAAGTAAATGATACAAAATATTCTGTTTTCATATATGTCCAGCACAATGTCCAGCACAAAATATAAAAACTTTACTGGCTAAATGTGACATATGTAGCAAAGGTGCAAATCTAAGCTCTTTGCTCTTGTCTAATGTTGCTTAACCAATAGTGAAAAAAGTAATTTGGTAATACTACCAGGTTAATCTATATATATTTTAGGGGCCAATAGATTTCATAAGCAATTATAAAAATATTGACTCAAAATTGTCTGATTGCCAGCCATTGGTGGCACAAACTGTTAATCCAAGCACATGGGAAGCAGAGGGTGAGGCAGAAGCAGGCAGGTTTCTGTGATTTCAATTCCAGTCTAGTCTACAAAATTCCAGAACACCATTTCAAAACAACAAAAAAAACCAACAAAATAAAAGGATTCTGTGACATTGGTATGAGACACTAAAAAAAACTAAAAAATGATAAGGCACCTTGCTAAGGCTGATTAAAAATAGTTTATTAGGGGATATATTAAATGCATACAGCAATGGGCATAAAATATCCACTAGAAAAGTAAAGTGATTAGAAATTTATATGAAGATATTTGAGATTTTAAAAGTGAATATGGTCCGAAAAATTTCACAAGGTTTATAATGCACTTTATCAAAATTAGTGGTTTTTGTACTTGCCATTACTCCCTTGTAAGACAAATTAAATTAAACAAATTGACCCAATTGCCACTGTAATTATAAATGGCACAAATGAGCAGCCTGGCTTTACCAATACATTATTAGAAATGACAGTTATTTTCTTACCCATTGTGAGTAGACCTTATGACTCCAAGGAACAGTTTAATATATAATTCAGGCTTTAGAACTGCACTTCTTTTTTGGTTTTTCAAGACAGGGTTTCTCTGTGTAGCTTTGGAACCTATCCTGGATCTGGAGACCAGGCTGGCCTCGAACTCACAAAGATCCACCTCCCTGTGACTCCCGAGTGCTGAGATTAAAGTCGTGCACCACCAACGCCCGGCTTAGAACTACCATTTTTAAAATAAAGTATTTAGTAATAAATCTTGTGAAAACCTTCAGTTTTCTCAGAATAATTATCATTAAAATGTTTATTCTTTCAAATTATGCAAGTACCTACAATGGTCAAGCAAGGTGATTTTTATAAAAAATATTTTGAACATTGCAACACCTAAGGAAACTGCATGCACAATTGTGATCCACCTTTGTAATGTAATTACTCAGCATCAATAGTAATCTCATATGTAGAGATTTTATGTAATTTTATGTTGTTTTAATTATTAGAAAATGAGCTAAACTAAATAATTCAGACTGAAAAAGTATAATGTGATAATTCAATATTAGTAATTATTGACAGATTTATATCTGTAATGTTCATTAGTTACCAATTAGAACTTCATTAAGATACTGGGATTCACAGTGATTTGCATGGTGTGCTGCTAATTTGTAGAAACTGATCAAACTCCAGAATGACAAAAAAGAGAAAATTAACTCATTTAATGTAAGTTACTTAGCAAGTTTGAATAGTATAGAATAAAATATAAATTTTATTTTAATATATTGAATTTTTGTTTTGAACGGTTAATTATTCTGATTTTTATTTTTAATTTACTATTCATTTTACATACCAAACACAGTTCAAAATCCTTCCCCTCCTCCAGCTCCAGTCTCACTTCCTCTCCTACCCCCCCAGTACACTCATAAGAAAGGGAAAGGCATATCAAGTTGATATTGGACAAAGCCCTTCCCCCTGAATCAAGGCTAAGCAAGGCATCCCACCATAAAGAATGGTATACAAAAAAACAGCTAATGAACCATGGGTAGATCCCTGTCATACTGCCATGAGCCACAAAAACAAACCAAGCCACACAATTGTCACCCTCATGCAGAGGTCCTAGATCAGTACCATGCAGGCTCCCCAGCTGTCAACATAGAGCCCCTTAGCTTCTAGGAGCTCGGATCAGTTGTCTCTGGATTTCCCTGTCATGATATCACTAGCTCATACAATCCCATCTCCCTCTCTTTGACTGGCCTCCAGGAGTTTGTCCTTGTGCTTGGCTGTTTATCTCTGCATCTGCTATCATCAGTCACTGGATAAAGTTTCTATGATGACAATTAGGGTAGTTAACATTCTGTTTACAGTAAAAGACCAGTTCAGGCACCATCTCTTCTATAGCTTGGAGTCTTAGCTGGGTTCATCCTTGTATATTGCTGGGAAATTTCTTAGCACCATGCTTCTCTCCAACCCCATTATGGCTTCCTTCATCAAGATATCACTTTCATTGCTCTCCCTCTCCATCCTTCCCCAAAATTGAACCTAGAGTTCCCTCATGTTCTCATCCCCCATCCTCTCCCTCAAACTACCACCCTTCTACCCCTAATTTACCCAGGAGATAATATTTATTTCCCTTCCCTAGGGTGATCCACTTGTCCTTCTTAGAGTACTCCTTGGTACTTGGTTTCTCTGGTGCTGTGGATTGTAGCCTAGTTATCCTCTGATTTACATCTAGAATACACTTATGAATGAGTACATACTATATTTTCTTTCTGGCTATGGGATACCTCACTCAGTATAATTTTGTTCTAGTTCTATCCATTTGCCTTCAAATTTCATGATGCCATTTTGTTACAGATGTGTATTCCGTCCTTCATTTGACAGGAATTTGGTTGTTTACAGTTTTGTGGCTGTTATGAAAAATGGTGCTATGAGCATAGTTGATCAAGTTTCCTTGTGGTATGATTAAGCATCTGTTGGGTATATGCCCAAGAGTGGTATTGCTGGCTGTTGAAGCAGATTGATTTCCAATTTTCTGAGAAACTGCCATAGTGATTTCCAAAGTGGCTGCACAAGTTTGCACTCACACCAGCAGTGGAAGAGTGTTTCTATTACTGCACATCCTCTGCAGCTTAAGGTCTCATTAGCATTTTTGATCTAAGCAATTCTGACAAGTATATGATTATATATCAGAGTCATATTGAATTCTATTTCCCTGATGACTAATAATTTTGACCAATTCCTTAAATGTCTCTTGGACATTTGAAATTCTGTTGTGAATTCTTTGTTTATATCTGTTTCCTTATTTTCATTGGACTACTTGGTATTTTGATGTCTAGTTTCTTGAGTTCTTTTTATGTTTTTGAGATCAGCTCTCTTTTAGATGTGGGGTTGGTTAAGATCATTTCCCATTCTGTTGGCTGCTGTTTTGTGTTATTGTGAGACTTCAACACCCTACTCTTCTCAATGGAAATGTCTTCAAACAGAAAACTGACAGAGAAATAAGGGAACTAACATATGTCATGACTCTAATGGGATTAACAGACATCTATAGAACATTCAAAACAAACACAAAAGAATATACCTTCTTCTCAGCACTGCACACTTGGTCACAAAGCAAATATCACTAGACCCTTTAAAATGGATTAGCCCCCTCTTTCTTATTAGACTACCATGGCTTAAAGTTAGAATAGTTTGAAAAATTTTAAAGATCTTTGGCATTTCTTTTCACTCAATAACTTTCACTTCTTACCTGCTCAGTTTTTGACCTTGGTGGATTCACCCTCCTTAGGCAACCTGGTAGTCCCCCACTCCCAGGACGTCACTATATTGATGCCAAACTTAGTGTGGACACCCAATCAGCATAGCAAACTACAGGCCAGAACTCCTGGACTCAAGCCATCCTACTGTCCCAGCCTCCCGTGTAGCTGGGATTACAGGTGTGTGCCACTGCACTGGGCTCATTTTAAATTAATGGTGTATACTTATGCAACTATATTTATATTGATATAACATGCAGACAAATTTGAAAATATTAATATCTATTCCATAGCCATTGCCTAACAGTCATAGAGATATTGGAGTCAAACACTGGTAAGAATGGTCACCACTAACAAATAAGTTAAGCAATGATTCTTATGTATCTATTAGAAAGGTTCTAGCTGCAGAGAAAGCTCAACATTCAAGAACTCCTGTTGCTCTTGCAGAGGACCAGAGTTTGATTCCAAGTGCCTACATGATATTTCACAAGTGTCTGTAAGTTCACTTTCAGGTGATCGGATGCCCTCTTTGATCTCCACAGGTATCAAGTTCATAGGATATACAACTTCTTGCTTTAAGATATATTCTATATAGGGTTTCCCTGATTACTGTAGAAAAGCAATTGTCTTCTTAACATAGGTAAAAAGATGTTAAAGAAGTTTTTGAAACAAACTCTTGAAAAGGAAAGAATAAGGGCAGAGACCTTTTATAGGAAATATTTGCAAGTGGTGGGTGTCTCTGACTTTTTCACCTACACTTGGAACCTACTGGGTTGCCTCATCCAGCTTTGATATGGAGGTTTCTTCCTTGTCTTATTGTAAGTCATTATTCTATGTTTAGTTGGTATCCCTAGGAGGCCTGCTCTTCTTTTGAAGGGAAAGTGAGGTGGAGTAAATCTGTGGGAGAGAGAGGTGGAGTATAGGCACTGGGAAGTGTGGAGCAAGTAGAAACTGTGGTAGGGATTTAATATATGAGAAAAGAATAAAAGAAAAAAAGTAGTTGGCTGGTAGGAAGGTTGAGATGATTTTAGAGGGTCTATGAGAGAGGAATATATGACCACAGTATATTCCATACTTGATTTCAATTAAAAAATAAAATTAAAATATAATAAAAATATATTTCCTCTTTTATACAAATAGAAAACAAAATATGTATCACTTCCTTTACAATTTTTTCTGTATAATTCATCCATATTTCTAAGAGAGAATTATTTACATGTTCTATGAGGCCCAGTTAATCTTTGAATTTTGATTCATTCATTTTTACATTCAAAAGAATGGTTAAGTATCTTGTGGGTATGCCATTGCATCTTCCTTTTTACCACTTTTCTTCATTCTATTAATAATTGTATTCAAATTTTGTTTTTAATATCATCATGTGGAAAGTAATTTTCAGACTATGACTCATGTATATTCCTGTAAAGAACTTTTTTTGTTAATGTGCTATTAAAATTCTGCAAAGTATCTTATTTGTTCACAACTTTGAATATGTAAGTTCCTTTGAGCCTCAGCAACATAAAAATAATATGTCTCCTTGTTGGCTCTAATTTTCAGCGTTTTACCCAGGGCCTATTAAAGTATTATCTGTGTTTCCACATGTCCTCTGGTGTGAGGAGCTGAGAAATCCTTGCTTCTGTAAGGCAAAGTATACAGTTAACAAGACAAAACAGCAGCCTATAGAATGGGAAAAGACCGTCTTCAACCCCACATCTGACAGAGGGTTGATTTCCAAAATATGCAAAGAACACAAGAAGCTAGGCACCAAAACAGCAAACAATCTAATTAGAAAGTGTGGTTCAGAACTAAATATAGAATTCTCAATAGAGGAATCTAAAATGGCTGAAAGACCCTTAAGAAAGAACTCAACAACCTTACCAATCAGGGAAATGAAAATCAAAACAACTCTGAGACACCATCTTACAATGGCCAGAATGGCTAAAATCACCAATGACAGTCTATGCTGCAGAGGATGTGGAGAAAGAGGAACACTCCTCCACTGTTAGTAGGAGAGCCATTTTGGAAATCAGTATGGCAGTTCCTCAGAAAAATGGAAATCAGTCTACCTAAAGACCCAGTAATTCCACTCTTAGGCATATACCCAAATGATGCACATACAACAAGGACATCTGTTCAACTATGTTCATAGCAGCATTATTTGTAGTAGCCAGAACCTGGAAGTAACCTAGATGCCCCTCAACTGAAGAATGGATGGAGAAAATGTGGTACATTTGCACAATGGAGTACTACTACTTAGTGGATAAAAACAATGGAATCTTGAAATTTGTAGGCAAAATGGATGGAACTGGTAGAAACCATCCTGAGTGAGGTAACCCAGTCACAGAAAGACAAACATGGTATGTACTCACTCATATGTTGATATTAGACATAGAGCAAAGGGCTACCATCCTACAATCCACACCACCATAGAAACTAGGAAGCAAGGAGGATTCTAAGAGAGAATCGCATGGTACTCTGAAGAAGGGGAACGGGACAAGAACTCCTAATATATGACTGTCTGAAATCCTGAAATTTACCCACTCTTCTTTGATGAAGGGATGAACTCGCTCTTTATCTACTCTACTCTCATCTATACCATGGATCAGGGTACCTGCATGTGTAAAGAAAGTGTAAACTGCTGAGATGCTGACCATTTGATCGTTCAGCCACCATTTACAGATTAGAAATATAAATAGTTCACTAAAGATTACTCTAGAGAGCTCAGCAGGTAAAAGCCCTTCCCCTAATCCTCACAACCTGAGTTTGATCCCCAGGAGTGGAAGGAGAGAAGCAACTTTTACAAGTTATCTTCTGATCTCCACATGAGTGCAATGACACACATGCCCAAGTAAATATGTGCAAGCACAATAAGTAAATGTTAAGATTTATGATAACCCTGAAGACTGGAGCTTGATATATCATTACTGTAATCAAAGCATTATTGAGGCTAAAGCAGGAGGATAGTGAATTCAAGGGCAAGATGAGCTACACTAGAATTCTTCCCTATCTCAAAACACTTTCCCTGCCCCAAAAATATGTCTTTGAAGTACTGTGGAATATTCTTAGATTTTCATATTTCTCAAACACCATTCTAAGAATTCGTTTGGGTTTAATATTCAACTCTGATGTTTTAAACAGTGGTAACAAGGTGCGAACCTAGTAATAGGAGTTAGGATTTATAGGCCTTGGGGAATGGCAATGTATTTTATAATTACCATTAGAAAATTATTCCTTTCTCTTATTGTTTGTAGATTTTCCTGCTGGCATCATTTGCCATTTTATTTTTAAAAAACTTTCGATCTCAACATAATCTTGAAACAACTGCCTGGTTGAATGGAAAGAGGCAGCCATTTAAGTGTTGTGACCTCACTTTCTGTGTAGTTTGAAGAGTTTTTGTGCTTTGCTCAAAGGAGTGACTTTTAATACAGCTAAATGGATACAAAATAAAGTGAATGGTTTAAAATGCCAAACTGCTTTACTGTGCAAAACATGCATTCTTTCAAAAGGAAGCTTACAGAGCAAAAGGTTGTTATTCGTTGCTGGTGCAGCTGATGGCTTAGAGTTTCACGGGGAGAAGTCTGGTTCTCTTGTACAAACACAGACAGAAAATGTATCTGCCTCTCTAGGGTGCTGAAGTACACAAGGTTGATGTGAGAACATGACCCTGTCTCTTAGTTCTTATTGTTTTATACATTAATGCTAATCATTTTACACTCCTTAAAAAGGAAAGAATGTATGTGTCATTTTATTCCTTTGTCTTGATTACGTTTTTTCACTAGAAAGAGATTTTAGGGCCAGTCTGATGGCACAGAGGATACAAGAACTTGCCACAAAAGACCTGGGATTCATCCCCAGGAAGCAGGGCAGAAAGAGAAACAGAAGGCTGATCTGCAAAACATATTAAGTATTCAAGAAACTAGAAATCAAAAAACAATACAATCCAATTAAAAATGGGGAATAGATCTACCTCAAGGTCCAACTATACCACTCCTGGGCATAAGCCGAAAGCATGCTTAGTCATATCACAAGGACAGGTGCTCAACTTGTTCATAGCATCTTTATTTGTAATACCCAAAACCTGGGAAAAACCTAGACATCCCTCAAGCAAAGAATGGATAAAGAAAATGTGATATATTTACACAGTGGTGTATGGCTCAGGTGTTAAAACTAAAGGCATCAGGAAATTTGAAGGCAAATAGATGGAACTAGAAAAAGAAAAAAAAAGCATCCTGAGTAAGATCACCCAGACCCAAAAAGGCAAAGGTCATATGTACTCAGTCATAATTGGATATTAACTCTGAAGAAAAGGATAACCATGCTACCATCCACAGTCCCAGAGAGGCTAGGTAACAAGGAGGGCCCAAAGGGGAACCTTGGATCTTCCTAGGAAGGGAAAATGCAGGAGATCTCCTGGTTGTATTCGGAGTGGGTAAGCATATCACCCTGTGGGATAGGGTTTGGGAGGGTAGGTGGAGGGGGACAGTGGTGAGATAGATGAATGTAAAGGTGGGCTTTAAGGAGTTGGGTAGAAGCCTGAGGTAAGGGAAATTTCCAAGAGTATACAAGGATGGTCCCAACTAAGATACCTGGTAGCAGTTGGTGTATAGCCTGAACTGGCCATCCCTTGTGATAGGATTGGTTTCTTCCCTGGTTGTCATTGGACAGCCTTCATCCATTGACTGACTGATGGAGGCATATTCAGAACCCATAGCCGAACACTGGGCTGCCCTCAGGAATCCTGCTAAAAAGAGGGAGGAGGGTTTGTAGGAAAAAGGGCAGCCAGGGATATCACAGGAAAACCCATAGAAACACTAGCCTGTCACAAGGGAACTCAAAATCTAAATCAACAATCAGGGAGCCTGCATCAGACCAACCTAGTTCTCAGCCTAGTCCTCCCCCAACTTATGTGACAGTCTTTGATGATCCCACATAGAAGGCCTTGCCCTCTCTGGGGAGCAGAAAGGAGATGAGATGAGAGATTGGTGTGAACTGGGATTGATATGTAAAATGGGAATGTTTCTAATTTAAATAAAATTTATATAAGATAACATCTATTGGTTTGGCTGATTTGCTTCTCTTATCTTCAGCTTGAAGCTTAAACCCCAATGTCTGTCTCTAGGTCTTTTTATATTTTTCATGTTACATCATTTTTTTATTTTGACATTTCCTTAAAATCCATCAGCAAAGCTATTTTGTCCTATCATTTTTAAGTTTAACATTACCGTATTCTTACTAGCTGTAGATCTATTAAAATTTTCAGTTCTTCAAGATTCACAAGTGATAGGGAAGACATTTTTAGTTGTTTGTCCATTTTCCATTAGGTTTTCAAATTTTGGGTAACATACTTGTCCATGATAACCTCAGATTATTACTTTTTGTCTCAGTGAGAAAAACACACTTACATTGTTCCTTGTATTTAAGTTTCTTTGATTTGCATGTTTGATCCCAAACAGTTAATAAAGGAATTTTACCTTCTCTATTTTGTTTATTTGCATCGTTTGTCACATATTACATTAGGTAGAATATTGTTAAATTGAAATGGTGAATGGAGATATGCTATATTTGCTTATTATGTGAAGAAATTTTAATATATCAGTATTTTTGTTTCAGATAAGTATAAGATTTTAGAAATGTTCTTTATAAAGTTAGAGACCATTTTATCTTCCTAGTTTACTAAGAATTTGTACTATGGAAGGATGCTACTTGTTTGTCAAACACTTCCTATATTTTTTAGATATATTTTTTGTCTTTAGCATGCTGATATAATAGACTTTATTAAAAACAGTATAAGACAAGATCTCCTTACGTAGCTCAATATATCCACAAAGTTTTTCTAACACTGTAATTATAAGCATGAACCTTCATGGCAAATCATATTCTTTTATTCTTAAATGTTGAACATGTCTTACATATTTTGATTGAATGTTACTTGGTCATGATGTATAGTTATATTTAAATATCAGGATGTTTGATTTTCATGTATTTGTTCCAGACTTTTGCAACTATCCCCCTCTTTTTAAAAAAATATTATTATTATTGGTGTTTATGTACATGCATTATTATTATAAGGGAAATGTATTGTACAGTGTGTTCCAATACATGTATGTGAAAACCCAAGAACAACTTCGTGCAGTTCGTCTTCTTCCACCTTAATGTGAGTTCCAGAGTTTGAAATATGCATTGCATATCAAATACCATTATACTCAGAGATATTTTACCAGCCCTTTTGCAACTATCTTTTATGAGATGTACTCATTTATGTCTTCCATTCTTAAAAGAACTTCATTTATTTGGCTGTTACGAAAATATTGGCCTCTGAAAATTATTTTCAAATGTTCCTTTTGGTTTGATCTTCTGAAAGAAGTAGGAACAATTTGGTGTAATTTCTTCCTTCAAATTTTAATATGATTTTTTTAAATTGTTGGTGATGGTCACTTTTGGCTGCACAAAGAAAGTTTCTTGTTTTATTTTTTATTTTGGTTAACTTGAAACAAGCTACAGTTATTTGAGAAAATGCCTCCATAAGACTGGTCTGTAGACAAGCCTTGGCTATTTTCTTAATTAGTTACTGATATGGCAGGGCAAATCTAATTGTGTGTTGTTTCATCCTTAGGGTGCTTAGGGATATTGGAACATAGGCTACGAAAGCCATGGGGAGAAAAAAGGCAAATTGTATTCCTCCATGAGATCTGCCTCAGTATCTGCTTCTAGGTTCTTACATTGATTTCCTGCCCTGACATTTGCTTCATGATAAAAATAAATCTTGAAAAATAAGTGAAATAAACTCCGTTTCAAAAGTTGGTTAGTTTTATTAATCACCACAATGGAAACATAAGGTACAAATTATTGATTCATTTTTTATAATAAATAAGCTTAAACTTATGCAGATAATTTGTTTTCTTTTCCTTATGTTTTAGATTTGTCTATTTCACCTAAATTATGGAATTTGTGGATATATTATTTGTAATATTTCTTTTTCATATTTTTAGTTGTCTTGAGTCCAGAAGTGAGGACCGTTTTTCCTATTTTAATATTAATATTATATAAATATATATTCTTTCATTTTAGTTGAGCTGAAGTAAAGGGTAATAATTTTATTGGTATTTTTAATAGCCAACTTTCCATATGTTTAAATCCTAGACTACCATTCACTAGCATTTCTTACACTATTTTTCCAAGACCATGTACATATTCAAGAATTATGCAGTTTAATGAATTTAAAATTTTATCTTCTACAACATGAAATAAACTCAATAAAAATAAATGCAACCAGTCTATGGTAAAATAATTTCATTTGGAGTAGGGAACAGATAAAAAAAAACTGAGGCTTATATCCATGGATTTATTTTCTGCCAGACCCAGCAGAAGCATGAGGATTTTTTGTGAGAGTGTCTACCTGTGTTTATATGTTATTTCTAATTCATTATACATGCATTTGGTAGTGAAGGAACCGGCTTCCCTTTTGGCAGCCATAACAGCCGAACACGTGCTTGCCATAAACCTGCCTTGGTCACGTAGAGGTCAGATGCCTGTCTCGTGACAAGGAACCCATCAGAAGTTAGTCACTAGAAAGTCAGATGCCTGTCTCATGACAAGGAGCCAATCGGAAGTTAGCTGGTGGCACTATGCTTTACGACCCTGGGTGTGCTTTACGGACAAGCGCACGACAATGACGTAGAGAGCATAGCAACCACCCTGGGAGGGCCTATGAGCCATAACAACCAGTTGACCAATCAACACAGGGCAAGCCCTCCAAGCCTGGAGGCACACCAATAGTAAGCCTGTGCGTACCCCTAGACCCTCCCCTTACGCTGCCCTATAAGATCTTTTGGGAGACCCAAGGAGCTGTCTTTTCTAGCCGTCTGCCCTGGCGGGTGGGTGAAAGGCCCGAGCTAACATGGGGTTAGTTCGTTAAATTACAATAAAGCCTCGTGCAGTTTGCAGCAAGCTCTCGAATCCGCCTGGTGATTGGGGTGACCGCGAACCTGGCCTGAGACCCCGGATACTTGAGTTTTCGGGGGTCTAACATTTTGGGGGCTCGTCCGCAATTTGCGACCACCCTTCACCTGAGTGGATTCTATCATGGAGGTAAGATGATTAGAGCTCGCAATTTATATATGTTCAGTGTTCTATGTTTCTTGTTTTGTCTCTTGCTGTTTTGTTTGGTGCCATGATTTGTATTTGATCTGCGCAGAATTTGTATTTGTAATTCGGACTTCTGGGGAAGACCCTGAAGTCCTGCCCTGGATGAAAGTCCGAGGGTTGCTTGATTTGATCTGCGCAGAATTTGTAATTTGTATTTGATCTGCGCAGAATTTGTAATTGAACCATAGGGTAAGCAGACTTGCGAGAACCTTGGTTCCACCCTGGATGAAAGTCCAAGGTTTGGTTGTAATTTTGGTTTGGGGCACCATTTCTTTGCCGCGGTTTGTCCTGTATAATGTCTGTCCTGTCTAATGTCTCCATGTTTGTGACATGCATGGGTCAGGGGTCTTTTCTTGTTGCCCTAAGCACATGGCACGGGAAAGGAGTTCTGCCATGTGTCACGGGTTAGAATGTGTTATGTTGGAGTCCCCCGAGGCTGCTTTTCTGAACTCGAACCACTGCTGCAGCCCTTACAGCTGAGCCTGGCCCATGTAGGTGAGTCTTTCCCTATCCCCACTTGCCGGTCCCGTGGGTCCCTGCCATTTGCCTAGCTGCCCGGCATTCTTTGTGCTCTACACACATGGTATGTAGGGGGGCCGCAGGAGTCTTTTTCCCACACCTGGATTGGCCTAGGGTCTGGGGTTACCAGCAGCACCCCTACCCCAGGTCTCTCTGCCTTGAGCACATGGAGCTCGAGCATATGAACTTATCTGGCCTGATCCGGACATCTAAATGGTCTTAAAGTTATTAAGAACTATAAAAGGGACTTTGACAAAATTTTTATGTTAACTAAAAAATAAAAAAAAATGTAAAAGACTTAAATAATAAAAAAAAAATTGTCTAAAAATGTCTAAGAAAGTCAAAAAAATAAAATAAAAGGTTAAAGAGAGTTAAAGCAAATGGTAAAAGTTATAGAGGGTTAAAGTAAGTTATAGAAGGTCAGAGAAAAGTTGTCGAAGGTCAGAGAAAAGGTTGTTACAAGTCAGAGAAAAATATAAACTGTGCTATGGTTTCTCATGTCTACAAACAGTAAATTTTAAAAATGGTAATATAAGTTAAAATTTTAACCATATTAAGCTGATTTTGTTTTTAAAAAAGTCCTGTTTATTTCTCAAGTAAATTATGTATACTTGTTTTAAAATTGTTCTATTTCCTGGTATAAGCTTAAGCATGTTAAGCAAAGCAAGTTACGGCCATTTTGTAACTGGTCACATGACTTGACTGGTCGCCATTTTGCTAAAGTTAAAAAAAGAATACTTAAACCGCCATCTTGACTAAAGGTGACCACATGGAAATTAGAGGTACCATCTTAGAAACAAGTTTTTCAGTTAAGATTTAAAATGTTAATGCTTCTATATATTACAGAAAGACCTTAAGGGAATTTAAATTTCTTTTTAAAACCAGTTTTCAAATGTTTGTTTTTATTAATGTTTGTACTTAAAGAGCTTCAATTTAGAATTATTTCTAAGCAAAGCCTGACAATGTAAAGTTCTTGTTTTATAAAAGATGCTAATCTGTTACAGTTTGTGTTTTCAGAAGTTAAGTTTAGGATGTTGATAGCACACACCTTTAAGCTCAGGATGTAGATGGCACACGCCTTTAATCCCACCATTCGGGAGGAAGAGGCAGATGGATCTTTATGAGTTCAAGGCCTGCCTGGTCCGGCAGATCGAATTCCAGAACAGGCTCCAAAGTCACAGAAAAACCCTGCCTCAGAAAGAAGTTAAGCTACTGTTTAAGGAATATAAGATAGCTCTATACAGTTTTAAGTTCAGCTGTGCTGTTTCAAACATTTTACTAAGTTAAAACCAGTTACAGTCAGACTAAATCATTTACAAAAATAAGACCTTACCTAGCCACCTGTATGCTTAATGTGTGCTTAAGGCAAGTAACTAAAACAGACAAACAGACCTCTAATGCTTCAGAGATCTTCAGAATATGGCATTTAAATTGTTATCCTTAAAGTTTATAATGTCAGACAGACTGCCAGATCCGGACAGTGACCCAAAGTCTCCAAAGAAGATTACGAGGCACCTCAGTTCCTACACCTGGACCAGTGAGCGAGATGCTCAGATATAAAACCTGCCGCCTGCCAGAACCTGGCCGAGAATGTGGACAAAGCTGCTGGACACTGGAAAATTGATTGTACCCCTTTGCCTAGACAAAACAAGGTCAGTCTTTTCCATGTCCCTCTTCCACAGAGAGGAAAAAAACTCTCACAGTATAGGCCTGGCGAAGATTGCTGGTCTTTGAGACACCTGCCTCCAGCAGTAATGGAGAAACTTGGGTATGGACTTGCTTCTGACTGGCTTCTGTCACTTTTTAGTAGATTTGGATAAAATATACCCTTCTCAGATCTCTAAAATATTACTGGTTGTCAGCTTGACAGCATCAGTCAGTCAGATCCACTATAGACTAGTCAGTATGTTAGCTGATAAAATAGTAACTATCTACTGTTCAGGCACAAGCTCAAGGTTTTTAAGTTTATTTTGGTTGTCATCTAAGTACAAACTTAAAGGGCTTTTCATCAGGCCAAAGGCACCTCTGTCCAATCCATACCTGGCTCTCTGGACAGAAGAAAAATGTACATGCTTATAGCCCAAATCTATAGTTTTTGCTAGGACTCAAAGTTATAAATATGTTCTTGCTATTTGAACAGATATCCAGATATCTGCTTTTTCTGCACTGTGGGCTTCAATAAATAAGTTTTAACCTCTGTTCCTAGTTTAAACATGTCTTAAACAGGTTTCTGCTTCTGGCAGACATCTGAGTATCAGTTGCTGACTACAGGCTGTTCCTAAGTAGACTGCGAGCCCTGGACTTGCTATGGATGTGAACCAGTCCAGCTGATGTGGACACCCCCTGTCTCTGCAACAGTGTCTGCTAACCAGAAGCCCCTGATGAATTCCCCATTGCCTAAATTCCTTTTTGCTTTTGACTAGCATTTCAACCTTCTGGGGTCCCTAACTTCGTCCCAAAGTCAGCAGGAAGCAGTTTGGAAAGAATTTCGCCGTCCATTTTCCCGGGTTAAAATGCTAAGTCAAAGGGAACTCCCTTACATGGGGATGCCAATATCTATCACTCCCTAATGGGGATGCTAGAGAGACAGCAATTCCATGATTGGAATTTCCAAAAAAGAAAATGGGGGAATGAAGGAACCGGCTTCCCTTTTGGCAGCCATAACAGCCGAACACGTGCTTGCCATAAACCTGCCTTGGTCACGTAGAGGTCAGATGCCTGTCTCGTGACAAGGAACCCATCAGAAGTTAGTCACTAGAAAGTCAGATGCCTGTCTCATGACAAGGAGCCAATCGGAAGTTAGCTGGTGGCGCTATGCTTTACGACCCTGGGTGTGCTTTACGGACAAGCGCACGACAATGACGTAGAGAGCATAGCAACCACCCTGGGAGGGCCTATGAGCCATAACAACCAGTTGACCAATCAACACAGGGCAAGCCCTCCAAGCCTGGAGGCACACCAATCGTAAGCCTGTGCGTACCCCTAGACACTCCCCTTACGCTGCCCTATAAGATCTTTTGGGAGACCCAAGGAGCGTCTTTTCTAGCCGTCCGCCATGGCGGGTGGGTGAAAGACCCGAGCTAACATGGGGTTAGTTCGTTAAATTACAATAAAGCCTCGTGCAGTTTGCAGCAAGCTCTCGAATCTGCCTGGTGATTGGGGTGACCGCGAACCTGGCCTGAGACCCCGGATACTTGAGTTTTCGGGGGTCTAACAGTAGGAACCTCCCACTCCCCTCTCCTTGATTCATAAAGTCTCCACCTTGTCTCTCTCTCTCTAAACTCTGCCCACTCAGAGAGTATCTGAAAGAAGAAAACACTCAAAAAAAAAAAGCTAAAAGTTCCACATTCTTGGCAGCTATTTCAGCTTCCTTCCCTGAAGTTGCCAGCCACCCCAAGTCCCCATCTAAAGTGCTTAGGCTCAGCTTTTGACCAAAATTGTTTATAAACCAACTTGTGGTAGACAAATAATCCCACCACAGCTACAGCAGATAAAGTCTACATGCTTTCATTTGTGGGCAAGGCTTCTCCAGTCCCCATATCTGGGATGAGAGGACTCATGTGGGAGTTACTTTGGCCAAATACACCTGTTGTATAACTTTTACAATTCAAATTGATATTAATTGAAATGCAGTTTACTGTACTGGTAGAGAACCTTGTTATGGGGTGGGGTATGGAAAACCTATTAACATGAACTAAAAATCTAAAAAATTATCAAGAGTCTTGATAATACTCAATTTCGAAAACTACTGACCTCAGGGATACATTGCATACTCTCAATTCTTTGTGAAATTAATTGTTCAGTTCTTCTGTTTTCACAATGTAATATTGTTTTCTATGTTCTACTATTTATTTACCCTTTGATTTTTTCTATTTTGAATATTCATTCCTGTATTTATTAATTTCTTTATTATTCTGAATCTTTGCCATTTGACTGTAATTTTCTCACTGTCTGCTGAGTTATATTTTCCAAAAACTTTTGTGGAATACTTACAGGGTGTTGGTACAGGTAGAAGAATATATAAAATCAGTCCTCTGTCCTGGAGAGCCATAAGTGTAGAAAAAAATCTATAAAAACCCATAATTTTAATTTCAACAGGATTAAAAATTATTATCATTGATGTGTAATGCTTTGTGTTAGTTATACCTGTAGAGAAAACTAAAACCAAAATTTTTGAGAACTAATTTCCATATTCATGTATTATGACCTAATCACAAACATTGTGTCCTGGCCCAGCATGTCTCAGCACCAAGCCATGGCAGCCTTGAGGTTTGGCCTGAGTGGGGGAGCATGGAGTTGGAAACTCCTAGCAACCCAATGGTGATAAAGACCAAACACAGGCATCTTGTCATCATTGTTGTAAAACTAGAGTCTCTTGTTTATTTAACATCTTCTTGGCTGTTTCTTAACCACACTTCCAAGGTCATGAGGAGGCCATTTCTCTCCTCCTGACCTCTCCATGGCTCCTAACTCTCTGTCCTTACATGTCACTTACACTCCTAGCACCTCCACCCAGGTTCAGGCCTATTCAAATGCTTAGTTCTGCAGAGATGCAAACTAGGAGACATTCCCCACTGAGGCCATGCTATTCAATAGCAAATTGTCTATTCAATGCAGACCGGATCTCCTGGTTACTGGAACTCCTGGAAATTTCATAATGGAATTTTCCTTGCTCCCGATAATTCCCCTCTCTTAAATTAATAAAAAGAAACCTGTGCTTCTGCATCAGCACAGACTACTGCCCCTGTTTTAGGAGGCTCCCTTCAACCTACCAGTGGTGCCGGTCATGGAATCATTTGTGTTCTGTCTTAGGATTCCCTCAAGGCAAGGAAAATCATACCCCTCTCTGGCTGGAACCATTCTGTGTAAAAACAAATAACGTTGATAGGGGATGGGCCATGGTCCAGCTCCAAGCATTCCTGAATCAGAAAAAAATCCTCTGGGAGGTAGCACCTGAGCTCTCATGGCTGCAAACGTTCTCCTTCAGGATGGAGACATATAAAGATTAAAATGGCCTTTTAAAATCTAGAGGGAATGCCTCTAGTGCCTCTGGTGCACATACTACTTAAGTTTGCTCTCTTAAACATACTTGTATCCTAAGTTTTGTAAATTGCATGTTACATTCCTGTTAGAACGAACTCTGACTTCCTAGTTTCTAATAATATTTGCATAACACATATAGCAAGGTTACAGACATTAACAACCTCATGAACATACATTAGAGTGAGTTACAATACAATCAAAAGACAATAAGATATGCTCACTATCTGTGGTGTGTGAAGAATTTCACAATTCTAAATGTTTTTTTTTCCCTTTATTCCCTGCCTGGGACTCAGTGCCCTCTGAAACTTTCTATTTCTTGCATGAAGTCCAAAGTTTTGAAATATGAAAAGTTCTTAAATCAGGTTTGTAATATTATACAGTTTTTGAATGTTAACTGAAGTCTTTTGTCCTTATCTCATTTAAGCGTTGTGTAGGGGTGAAGGGACCAGCTCTCCCCTTTCGGCAGTCATAGCAGCCAAACATGTGCTTCTATGACCTTGTCCTAGACACTAGAAAGTCAGACGCCTGCCTCATTGCAACGAACCAATCAGAAGTTAGCTGGTGGCGCTATGCTTTATGACCCTGGGTGTGCTTTACAGACAAGGGCACAGCAATGAAGCACAAAGCATAGCAACCACCCTGGGAGGGCCTATGGGCCATAACAACCAGTTGGCCAATCAACACAGGACAAGCCCTCCAAGCCTGGAGGCACACCAATCATGAGCCTGTGCGTAAGCCTGTGCGTACCCCTAGACACTCCCCTTACGCTGTCCTATAAGATCTCTCAGGAGGCCCTAGGAGCTGTCTTTTGCTAGCCATCCGCCATGGCGGGTGGGTGAAAGACCCGAGCTAATATGGGGTTAGCTCGTTAAATTACAATAAAGCCTCGTGCAGTTTGCAGCAAGCTCTCGAATCTGCCTGGTGATTGGGATGACCGCAGTCGTGGCCTCGGACCCGGATACCTGAGTTTTCTGGGGGTCTAACAGGGGCTTCTGCCACTCCTTCTGGTTTATGCCAGTATCCAACTGTCCTAAAGGTGTCCTTTTTTTCCCATGGAAAAACTGGCAAAACAGTTTTGTGTGTCTAGATGTGGCAAGAATGCAAGCTGTTTGTTCTCCGGTTCTTACTCTGCCCCTGAATGAACACTCATGGATGTAGAGAGGTGGATGTAGTCCATCTGTAGGGAAGCTGGGACTCTGGAAAGCATCACAAAACTGGAACTGGGTTTGTGTCTCCTTTCTTCCTCCAGCTGTAGGTCAGATATCTTCCAAGTTAAAGAACACGGGTCCAGTGTTTCACTCCAGCTGGTTCAAATAGTCTCCCAAGGCCTCAGGTCCAATTCCTCTCTGCTCCATTCATCTAGTGGCCTGGCATGACTCAGCACCAAGCCACAAAAGCCATGAGGTTTGCCCTGAGTAGGGGAGTGAGGAATTGTAAGCTCCTAGCAACCCAACAGTGATGAAGACCAAACACAGGCATCTTGTCATCTTTAGAGAGCTCTCAGTTCCATGTTGTAAAACTAGAGTATCTTGTTTATTTAGGATCTTCTTGGCTGTTTCTTAACACACTTCCAAGGCCATGATGTGGCCATTTCTCTTCTCCTGACGCCTCTCTTCTCCATGGCACTCATCAACTGCTCCAGCGGCCAGCATGCCTCATGCTCCACCATCAAGAAAACACAGACAAGCCCTCGACCCCAAATAATTATGGGGTCTGGTCCCCCTATTCATCTCTCCATTTGACTTGAGCAAAATTCGCTCGAGTTCAGTCATGTCAGAATCTGTCTGTAGCAGATTCCTCACTGGCATCCAAATTTTAAAAAATTAAAATAAACAGTGTGTGGTTTAATGCATCATGTGGAGACTGGGGGTACAGCTTCCCCCGCTTTTATCTTAGTAGCTGTGTTTTTAAGGAGCTATGAGCAAGTTCTAAAATCCTTGTCATGGAGTATCACAAGGATTATCTGTCTTTTGATCATTTTCCCAATAAGTACAAAATAGCTAACATGTCTCATCATAATATCCATCTCTATTGTCTGTCTTTATAATTTCTGGGACTCTCATGTAAGCAAAAAACCTCTTAAAACAGTGACTTATAACATCAAGAAATCTGAATACGTGTCAGTTGCTACATGTATGTATTTATAACTTGTCAAACTTTGCAATGAGTAACATCCATTTACTATAGTTGATTAGGGAGTAGGCTTCGAGGATCCACCCCTAAATTAGCCATAGGCAGATATTGTGGACATATTCCATATTGTTTGATGGTTTGACCAGCAGTCACTGGTTAAGTCAAATTGCTTTCTTAGACTTTTGTTGTTTTGATGACGAAAGTTGCAAGACTGTAGAGCTTTCTTTATTTAAGGTAAATCAACCAATTTTGTTAATTAATCCCTTGACTCATTTCATTTGGCTAGTGTTATTCTTTTGTTTAAAAAGAAGAAAAGAGAAATATTGAGACAGACATATTTACTATAAGTTTATTATAAGGCCCGATAGAATGGGTAGACTAAGAAGAGGAACAGGGTAATGGCTGACCACCATGGCCGGTCGCCATAGAGAGACAGAGCGGGGAAACAGAGAGAGGGGACAGAGAGCAGGAACAGGGGGAGAGAGAGAGAGAGAGCGGGAACAGACAGAGAGAGAGAGAGAGAGAGCGAGGGCAGGGGCCTATCTTTTAAAGGGGTCCTCTGCACCTGCGTACAGACTTCTTTCCCATGGAACCTTGGGCTGACCAGGGTATTGCCTGAGTGGATTCCACCAGGTAACAGGGGCAGGCCAGCATAATGCCTGAACCTTTCATTCCCACCTCTACTTATTATTAAAAAAAGGTGGGTGTTTAGACATGGCATGTTAAGGAATAAGGGCGTCGACTTCTTAAGACTGCTTCCTGCTGACATGGGGGGCGTTGACCATCTTTGGGGGACCCGAGAAGGTTGGGGTGCTGCCACGTCCTGGGGAAGCTGGTTGTTTCATTGTAGTCCAGTCGGTATGCAACTCCCTGGCACCTCTTAGACCTGGCAAGATGTTGACAGAGCAGAAGACAAGGTTGAGATTAGAAAAAAAAATTTTCTTAGGTCCTGTCACTTGAGGGGAAGATTGTAAGATGAGGGAGGGGTTCCCGAGGTGTCCCAAGATGAGTGAAGGGAATTTGGGACCAGGGAAAGATTGAATATTACCTGGAGTGAATCTGACCTGTTTGGATCTGATTCAGCTCCCTGGAACTTACAAGAATCCTTAGAGTTTGTGGAAACATAAGTATTAGAGACATTAGTAGCATATTCATGTTAGAAGCAACTTGGCTAAAAGAATTACCATTTTAAAACAGACAGATTTTTTTTTGTCAATGAAAAGTATCATAATCTTGACCTTGTAGTTATGATCATATAGTGGTATTGTTGAACTTTACTATGAACAGTAGCATGAGAAATAGAGAAATCAGGAACATTTTTTATTCTTTTTAATGTCTCAACTCATTTTATCATCATTTACGCCTTTTTATCCTCAGGCCTTTATAACTACATTCTTAGACTTTCCTATCTTTATATAGATAAACCCTAAAATACCTGTTACTGGAATCTGTTTTGCTTTAAGCCGGCAAGACTATCAGTCGTCAAAAGCATCAGAGTTCTTGAGAAGGATAAGATTTTACCTGAATCAATGATTAAAGAATAACAGAGACTTGCCAGCAGGCTGCATGGACAGCCATCCCCAAGGTGCTCCATCCATAGTAGTAGGCTGCAGGACACCTGCCTTCTTGCTGATAACTTGCGACCTGTGGATTAGAGACTTTGGGAAGACTCGCCTACCGTTGGCCCAAGCAACGCCGGGAAAGTCGATTCCGTTGTCCTCTTGTCCATGGTCTGGAATACTTTGTACCAGTTGAGGTGAAGGGCAGGGTTGCTCAGTGACCAGCGTTGTCACTGAGATGAAGTTTCTTCAGTGCCCAGTCTTCTCGGAGGAAATGGGGTGGGGCCAGCAGCTGGCCTATCTCTCTGTTACAAAAAGCTTTTTAACAAAACATTTTAAATGCCATATTCTCTAGATCTCTGAGCATTTGAGGGCTGTCTGTTTAGTATCTTAGCAGTTAAGTTTGCCTTTAGTTAGAGAAAAAATACCTTTTTTGTAATAAAAGCTGTACCTTTGTAAACGGCTTACAGGATAAACTGAGTGGTATAAATATTTTGTTAATTTGAATAGACTTTAAATGTTTATCATCATTTAAAGATATATAGCAATTTAGAAATATGAGACTTAATAGTTTAATTTAAGTTGTATATAGAGCTAGATAAGTATAAAGTTAAATTACAGGTACAGAGATAAGCAGGACTGGATAACAGTAAAGGGGGAGTCAGATTGTAATCTCTGATCCGTACATTGTAGCAAACAGACAGGAGATTTAAAGAGACAGAGTAAACAGAGGGTCCTGGAAAGGCACAGTATTTAGTAAACAAGCCATGAACAACAGAGCCAGTGAAAGAAGAAAAAGACAAAAAATAAAATAAGAAGAAAAAGACAAAAATAAAATAAAAAGCAAAAAGATCTGGCAGAAATCAAAAATCTGGCAGACAGGTTTGCTCGATAGGCCGCTGGAGCTGTGCGTGCCTACAGGTAGGTCACATGACCAAAACGGCGGCAACTGTAAGCCGCTTTTGTCTGTTTACCTGCTTGTTGGATGAAACCAGAAAGGTTCCTCTGTGCATTTCCCATGGGTGAGGCAGGTGGAGAACCGGCAAAAAGCTCCTCTACGGATGCACGTCTGCCCGTGGGAGTTGCCAGGGGCCTGGCCCCGAAGGGGACACAGCTGTCCCGAAACCGAAAAAGGACCCAGCAGTCCGAACTGAAAAAAGCAAAAAAGCACCGCTCCTGGAGCGGGATCCCATGCCTGACCTTTAGGAAATGCACCCAACAAGTGAAAGAAATAAAAAGTAAGATGTCAGGTGGCAGTGCTTGCCGGTGGAAGTCATTGAACTGAGTGGGTAGGCCTAAGCCAGGTCACCTGGTTATGACCAAGATGGCGGCCCCCAGGTTAGCACACGTGGCCGATGGCGACACCTGTAAGCCCATTTTCAATTGCCAGAAAAGTTTTCTCAAGTAGACATTGCCAACCAAGAAGAACCAGTCAGAGAAAGAACAAACAGAACAATGAGGAACATTCCCAGGTGAAAGAAAGTTCCCACTGGGAGGCAGAACTCCGCTCATTTACCTACTCGCTGCCAATAACCGAAAGATCCCGTAAAAATGTATTTCCCGTGGGCAAGGCCGAAAAATGTACAGATTGCCCTGTCTGAGAGCACCCGGCCCGAAACCGAAAAATGGACCCAGATTGAACAGCGCTGGGTCTGCCCCATAGGAACGGTTTGGGTTTCTTACCGGATTGTAGCGAATAGGCAGATCAGTGAGTTCCAGAAATACTTAGTTGGAAAAGCCGCAAGTTGAGTTCCGGCATCTCAGGCTGTTGCAGGCAGGAGGGAGTGCCAGGAAAAGCGGAGATGGAAGTGGATTGTAAGGTTACCCTTAGCCTAACATGCGCCCGCCAGCAGGTCGCAGAAGGTATAAGGGCAGAGCCTTTCCACGTTGGGCGCCAAATGTTATTCTTTTGTTTAAAAAGAAGAAAAGAGAAATATTGAGACAGACATATTGACTATAAGTTTATTATAAGGCAGAATGGGTAGACTAAGAAGAGGAACAGGGTAAATGGCTGACCGCCATGGCCGGTCGCCATAGAGAGACAGAGCGGGGAAACAGAGAGAGGGGACAGAGAGCAGGAACAGGGGGAGAGAGAGAGAGAGCGCGAGCGTAAAGGGGCAGAGAGAGAGAGAGAAAGGTGCAGGGGCCTATCTTTTAAAGGGGTCCTCTGCATCTGTGTGCAGACTTCTTTCCCATGGAACCTTGGGCTGACCAGGGTATTGCCTGAGTGGATTCCACCAGGTAACAGGGGCAGGCCAGCATAATGCCTGAACCTTTCAGCTAGTAATCAGGAAAAGGCCTTATTTAGTAGGTTCCCAGTGTGACCCAAAAACCATGGCAATTCTCTTAGGTGAATAAAATTTTGAATTTGCTCAAATAATATTTTAACCTGACTATTACTGGATCCTAAGGATGGAACTGTCTCTAACTTAAGAGCCTTAAAGACCTGGTGAGATGGTCAGTATACAAATTAAATGAATTATTTACGAGGATCTGAAAGACCATTGCAACAGCTTGAAATTTGACTATTTGAGCTGAACCCAGAGTTGTCTGCTCCACCTATTCTTTTCCATCAATAACAAATGCAAGTGACTCTCTCATTAGCGCTGTCAGTAAAAACTAACATAGCATGTTTATAGGACTGTTTTTTACAATTTTGGGGAATATAAGGATGTGTCAGAGTAAACTAACAACCTATAAGCTGCAAACTAATTAGCAATTTTTTTCTGAAAACTGAGCTTAGGCAATTGCCCATGAATCATTGTTCTGAAAAAGCCAACCTGATGCTTGGAATAAAAAACATATATCACATTCGGTTCTCTCCTAAAGTACCTCCTAGAATTCATATGGCATTTCTGTACCATGCAGGCTATTGTTTTAAAGTAAGGGTTTAATACTTATGCTGGCGAGAGAGGTAGGGGTAACCATAGTAATGGTTCCTTCTGCCACAGAACAGAAGTCAGACTATGCTTTGTGGGGAGCACATAAGCTTCCAGTTATTTTGTAAAGTCAATATTATATCTGTTGATGCTGAATTGCCTCCTCTAATTATAGAAAGACCTGTCTACCTTCTTAGTTAGCAGTCTGGGTACATTTGGATCACCATGGTCTTATAGAATCTTATTTAAAGGATTTAAATCATCATTAGATGCCCTCAAAAAGGTACTCAACCACTGATTATTTTTTAACAACTTCTAAAAAACTCACTCAAAGATTTTAAACTATCTTTTCCAATTGCTATCTATTAATCCTTAATTTCTTTAGAATACAACATATATCCCAAACATTTTTTAAGATTTATTTAAAGTTTCTGAGTAGCCTTTTCTAATCTAACCTTCAAAGCTGACAAGACCTCATTTGCATCTTAGCTGACCCGGTCTAATTTGCATTTACAAAGAGAGATTCAAGCTGTGAATCCAACAGGGTGGCTCTCTCCTGAGGCTTCTTTTCACAAACCCTTTTAAAAATCACCTATCAACTTTTATTTTCTAGATTTTCCTTTTTTAACCATAAAAATTTAGGAAGATCTGTATCCTCTCCTCTGACAAATTTTACAGAATCATCCATCGATTCCTCATGCCCCCAAGCTAATGCTATAGGCTTCTGCTTTCTTTTTCATTGACTATCTCCTAGGGCTTAAATCATTAATTTTTCCTGTTCAGACATTGACTGACTGACTGGTTGCTCTTTTTGACTATATTTAAAGTTATTTTAGTAGTTTTTTTAAAACTATATCCGAGGCAATGTAAGTATCTCTCTAATAATACCCAAGACAATTTAGGCATTTCCATTCATCTGCATTCATAAATTCATATTCACATCATGTATCCAGTTGTGGCCACACCATTCATTCATAACTTGTATACATCTCACATTTCTCTTTTTGCCTAGGTTATGATCCGTTTGTTGAAAAGAAAAATCTCTAATTGAAATTTCTCCTAACACAGTAGCTATAGTCAATCCTTGAAATATGAGCATCAGAAATTTGAACACATCTAAAGCTTAAATATGTTGCCCTTTCTTCTCCATAAGTCTCCAAACAATTCCTGACAGGCTGTATTAATAGCATTTATATACATTTGACTAGCTATAAGCCATGGTGGCAGTTCCCCAGGCTGCAAGTTACCCCAAGGAGCTCCAGGCTGTCCACCGCCCCATCAGCCATTTTGTAGAACCTGCCTTGGACTCTACCCCGAAGTGGCTGAGGGCCAGCAGACTTGGCCTTAGCTTGACTTTTGCCCTCCTAGCCACTGGAAAATCTGTGGCTGTATTTCAGGCACAAGCTTGATCCCCTATTTTCTCTTTTGTTGGGACTCTGTCTGACCTGGTGTCCTTCCTGATTATGTCCAAAGCAACCTCTAGAAGACTGTGTGCATTTCTTCCTCCCTATGCCTTGTTTCTCTGTAGGAATAACATATTATTAACTGAAATTCCTGTAAGGCAGCCACCATTGCTAATCCTTGAGTATAAGCTAGTTCCAGTATCTGAAAATATCTTAATGAACTCACCTATGTCAGTCCACTTTCTGTGAGGCCTTAGTGTGGCCTGGCATGCAGTACCAGCATTCTCATAAGGTAGCTATTTTACAATCAAAGTTCCAACATCTGTGTCTCTAACCTTTTGATAATGTCCACACAGACTTAGAAAAATATTCTGAACTAACTCCCTAGGTCCCTGCCTGCTCTCTATAACAAGTGCTCTCCTCCTGACTGGCAGGCCTTAGCTATCTGCTTTCAGTTTCCTAGGGGTGAGGCTTCTACAGCAATATTCCCTATCAGCCTGTGGGTAAAAATTATCATTGGTCCATACTGGACATAAGCCATTTTTAGTTCCTTAAGCTGTTTGAATGGTATTGGCACATGCATCTTGCTTATATCCCAATGAGCCCCCCCCCCTCTGATCCAAGGAAATCTTTAAATATCCCATCTCCTGAGAGATCGATTTAGCTAAATCTTTAAGCCTCTTAGCTTCTTCTGAATTTTATCATTGGGTATTTGCCTTTTTGTATTCCCAGTTAAAATGAAGGAAGTGAAGACTTCTCCATCTTAGTACTTATTAACTCTCTCCCTGCTCATCCCAATCATTTGTCCTGTATATTCTTTATCATCCAGCTGTCCCTTAGTAGGCACAGAGTTTTCTGTTCTCCTTTACATTCCTAGATTTCTCCCTCAGTCCTGCGAGTATGCAAGGCTGCACCTATGTCTTCCCAAGCCCCTGCACAACTCGAAATGCTGACAGAGTCACCACAGTGGCTTTTGGGAGCGGGAAGGATCCTTTTAAAACTCTTAAACTATCAAATCTCCTGTACTTGCTTTTGCTTTGTTTCAGCTCTCATAGCTATTAAACTATACCCAAGTAAATAAATATACAATCATCTGACTAACTATTACCTGCCTGATTTCTCAAACTATATACATTTTTTTACTTTCAAGGCTCACTTACTTCTCTTTACGATCTGGCTAATAATATTCCTGTTTTACATTTAATATTGTTAGACCCCCAAAAACCTCAAGTATCCGGGGTCCCAGGCCACGTTCGCGGTCACCCCAATCACCAGGCGGATTCGAGAGCTTGCTGCAAACTGCACGAGGCTTTATTGTAATTTAACGAACTAACCCCATGTTAGCTCGGGTCTTTCACCCACCCGCCATGGTGGACGGCTAGAAAAGACAGCTCCTTGGGTCTCCCAAAAGATCTTATAGGGCAGCGTAAGGGGAGTGTCTAGGGGTACGCACAGGCTTACGCACAGGCTCATGATTGGTGTGCCTCCAGGCTTGGAGGGCTTGCCCTGTGTTGATTGGTCAACTGGTTGTCATGGCTCATAGGCCCTCCCAGGGTGGTTGCTATGCTCTCTACGTCATTGCTGTGCCCTTGTCCGTAAAGCACACCCAGAGCCATAAAGCATAGCGCCACCAACTAACTTCTGATTGGTTCCTTGTCACGGGACAGGCATCTGACTTTCTAGTGACTAACTTCTGATGGGTTCCTTGTCACGAGACAGGCATCTGACCTCTACGTGACCAAGGCAGGTTTATGGCAAGCACGTGTTCAGCTGTTATGGCTGCCAAAAGGAAGCTGGTTCCTTCATTCCCCCATTTTCTTTTTTTGGAAATTCCAATCATGGAATTGCTGTCTCTCTAGCATCCCCATCAGGGAGTGATAGATATTGGCATCCCCATACAAGGGAGTTCCTTTTGACTTAGCATTTTAACCAGGGAAAATGGACGGCAAAATTCTTTTCCAAACTGCTTCCTGCTGACTTTGGGACGAAGTTAGGGACCCCAGAAGGTTGAAATGCTAGTCAAAAACAAAAAGGAATTTAGGCAATGGGGAATTCATCAGGGGCTTCTGGTTAGCAGACATTGCTGCAGAGACAGGGGGTGTCCACATCAGCTGGACTGGTTCACATCCACAGCAAGTCTAGGGCTCGCAGTCTACTTAGAATAGCCTGTAGTCAGCAACTGATACTCAGATGTCTGCCAGAAGCAGAAACCTGTTTAAGACATGTTTAAACTAGGAAGAGAGGTTAAAACTTATTTATTGAAGCCCACAGTGTAGAAAAAGCAGATATCTGGATATCTGTTTAAACAGCAGGAACATATTTATAACTATGAGTTCTAGCAAAACTGCAGATTTGGGCTATAAGCATGTACATTTTTATTCTGTCCAGAGAGCCAGGTATGGATTGGACAGAGGTGCCTTTGGCCTGATGAAAAGCCCTTTAAGTTTGTACTTAGATGACAACCAAAATAAACTTAAAAACTTTTGAGCTCATGCCTGAACAGTATATAGTCACTACTTTATCAGCTAACATACTTACTAGTCTATAGTGGATCTGACTGCCTGATGCTGTCAAGCTGACAACCAGTAATATTTCAGAGATCTGAGAAGGGTATATTTTATCCGAATCTACTAAAAAGTGACAGAAGCCACTCTATATACAGTTAGCCATACCCAAGTTTCTCCATTACCGCTGGAGGCAGGTGTCTCAAAGACCAGCAATCTTCGCCAGGCCTATACTGTGAGAGGTTTTTTCCTCTCTGTGGAAGAGGGACATGGAAAAGACTGACCTTGTTTTGTCTAGGCAAAGGGGTGCAATCAATTTTCCAGTGTCCAGCAGCTTTGTCCACAGTGTCAGCTAGGTTCTGGCAGGCGGCAGGTTTCACATCTGAGCATCTCGCTCACTGGTCCAGGTGCAGGAACTGAGGTGCCTCGTAATCTTCTTTGGAGACTTTGGGTCACTGTCCGGATCTGGCAGTCTGTCTGACATTATAAACTTTAAAGATAACAATTTAAATGCCATATTCTGAAGATCTCTGAAGCATTAGAGGTCTGTTTGTCTGTTTTAGTTACTTTTCTTAAGCACACATTAAGCATATAGGTGGCTAGGTAATGTCTTATTTCTGTAATACAGCTGAACTTAAAACTATATAGAGCTACCTTATATTTCTTAAACAGTAGCTTAACCTCTTCCTGAGGCAGGGTTTTTCTGTGACTTTGGAGCCTGTTCTGGAATTCAATCTGCCTGACCAGGCAGGCCTTGAACTCATAAAGATCCATCTACCTCTTATTCCCGAATGGTGGGATTAAAGGCGTATGCCACCAATGCCCTAAACTTAAAGGCATGTGCCATCAACACCCTGAGCTTAAAGGTGTGTGTCACCAACATTCTAAACTTAACTTTTCAAAACACAAACTGTACCATCTTATATAGATCAGCATCTTTTATAAAACAAGAACTTTACATTGTCAGGCTTTGCTTAAGAATAATTCTAAATTGAAGCTCTTTAAGTACAAACATTAATAAAAACAAACATTTGAAAACTGGTTTTAAAAAGAAATTTAAATTCCCTTAAGGTCTTTCTGTAATATATAGAAGCATTAACATTTTAAATCTTCATTGAAAAACTTGTTTCTAAGATGATACCTCTAATTTCCATGCGGTCACCTTTAGTCAAGATGGCGGTTTAAGTATTCTTTTTTTAACTTTAGCAAAATGGCGACAGTCAACCATGTGACCAGTTGGCCATGTGCTGGCTACACCAGGAAACAGAACATTTTAAAACAAGTATATATAAAATACTTGAGAAATAAACAGGACTTTTTAAAAACAAAATCAGCTTAATATGGTTAAAATTTTAACTTATATCACCATTTTTAAAAATTTATTATTTGTAGACATGAGAAACCATAGCACAGTTTACATTTTTCTCTGACTTATAACCTTTTTTGACCTTTAACAACTTTCCTCTGACCTTCTACAACTTATTTTAACCCTCTATAACTTTCTGTAACAATCTTTTTCTCTGACCTCTAACTTTTCTCTGACCTTTTACAACTTGCTTTAACCCTCTATAACTTTTACCGCTTGCTTTAACTCTCTATAACCTTTTAGTTCATTTCTCTGACTTTCTTAGACATTTTTAGACAAATTTCCTTTCTTTTTTTTTATTACTTAAGTCTCCTATATTTTTTTTCTCAATTTTTAGTCAACATAAAAATTTTGTCAAAGTCCCTTTTACAGTTTTTAATAACTTTAAGGCCATTTAGATGTCTGGATCAGGCCAGATTAAGTTCATACACTCGAGCTCCATGTGCTCAAGGCAGAGAGACCTGGGGTAGGGGTGCTGCTGGTAACCCCAGACCCTTGGCCATCCAGGGGTGGGAAAAAGATTCCTGCGGCCCCACTGCATACCATGTGTGTGGAGCACAGAAAGATGGGTAGCAGATGGTGGCCTTGTAGTCATGTTCCCTCAGAGCAGGGATACAGCCACAACGGCAGCTGGGGCAGAAACAGCCCTACTGGGCATTCCTCATAGACCCGCAGGTGGGAATAGAAAGGGGGTGGCATGGTGGATGATGACACAGAATAGACAGGAAAGAATAGACCCAATCTGCCCGCTCTGCTTATAAGGCAATGGTGCTGGAAAGCCAAGCGGCAGAACCCGGCGGCTAACTGAGGTGGGTCCAAGTGTCCTTGGCCCGCGTCCGTACCTCTTAGGTCCCGGGTGTCCTCAGAGTGGCAGTCTGTCCTCCGGGCACATCTGCCGATCACAGTTGAGGTGGTGCCATGTGCTCAGAGAAGAAAAGACCCTTGACCCCCTGACCCATGCATGCCACGTGCGTAGGGAGAGCAGGGACAGAAAGAGATGCTTAAGAAACACATAACACAAATGACAGCACATTAGACAGCACAAACATTAGACAGGACAAACCACGGCAAAGAAATGGCGCCCCAAACCAAAATTACAACCAAACAACCCTTGGACTTATGTCCAGGGCGGAACCAAGGATTCCAGAAACACGTCTATTTCTGGGCCCGCGAGACTTACCCTATGGTTCAAATCAAACGACCCTCGGACTTTCGTCCAGGGCGGGACTTTAGGCTTTTGAAACACGTCTGTTTCCCCATATAGTCCAAATTCCAAATAATACAAATTACAAATTCTGTGCAGATCAAATTCAAGTCATGGTACCACACAAAACAGCAAGAGACAAAACAAGCAAACATTGAACATTGAACATATATAAGTTGCGAGCTCCAATCATCTTACCTCCATGATAGAATTCACTCAGGTGAAGGGTGGTTGCAAATTGCGGACGAGCCCCCAAAATGTTAGACCCCCGAAAACCTCAAGTATCCGGGGTCCCAGGCCATGTTCGCGGTCACCCCAATCACCAGGCAGATTCGAGAGCTTGCTGCAAACTGCACGAGGCTTTATTGTAATTTAACGAACTAACGAACTGTGTCTTGCTGTTGCCATCCAGCACCCCAAAGCCCAATCTTATTGCATATCACTAATCCTGGGAGAAGATTAAAACATTTCTGCTAAATGCTTATTTGGTGTCACACTATTATAAAGTCCAAAAAATGTTAAGTCCAGCAATCATATGTTGGGGTCATATAAATATAAATATAAATATATATATATATGTATATTATTTGCATATACATGTATGTGTACATGCATATGTATGACAACTTGTTTTTGTTTCATGAATAAAGTTTCTTTTTCCTCAGCCATAAAGCA